>NW_027498992.1:0-36296 GCF_021521415.1 Bidens hawaiensis
ATCACTGGAGCAAACCATTATTATTGTTAATAGATGGAAACTAATAATTATCAACAACAACCCAAATTCATCTTCCTCATCCTAAACCTAGGGTTTCAATTCCCTTAAACCAGACCATGTTTGTTAAATTAGAGTTAGGGGTTTTGTTAGACGGGTCAAAACAATGAAAACCCACCTATCAATTACCTCTAATGATGCCGGAAAGCGGGTTAACTACGGGTTGGCCGGAACCGAGATTATAAGAACAAATTGATGGTATTCGCGAGTTTGTGAGTGTAAAATTTTGTTTGTAGCACGTTTAGAAGGGGATTGGGATGCTATTTATAGCCTCAATTAATCCGTTGTGTGATTAATTCGAGTTAATGAAATGACAATTATTATCTGGCGGTTTAGGAATTGAAATCCGAATGTTGTAATGTTAATACGCGTAATGAGGCTTGATTAATCATTAATATGATGGTGCAACGAGTTTATAACATTAAAAAATGGTATATAGTTGACGTTTTGACATGTTTAATGTCGCCGGAATTGTTCTTGTTGCCCGCCTAAGGTACCGCCGGAAAAACGAAGGGGAAAGGTAGGGGGGGGGGGCTGGGTTTTGGGTTATATTAATATTATATATTATAATTTACACTTCTAGTCCTTGAACTATCAAAACTTATATATATTGCTTTTAAACTTTTAATTACACTTTGATGCGGGAACGGAAGCATTCAAACGGCTCATGACACTTTCGTTAATAAAAGACCGATAATATGAACCATAGGTTCCAAGAACAAAGTTCTCTTCAATTAAAATTTAATAAAAAACTAATGAAACTAAAGACCTAACAACTTTATTTATAAATAAAAATAAACATTTGGGCCGGGCCGGGCCGACTTAATGGACCGGATGCTCCTGCATCATACTCTCTCTCTTCGAAAAACTCGTTCTCGAGTTTTGTTTTTGGACAGAAGCCGCATGGGTCAAAAGGAACATCAACTCGCTCCTTATTCAACGACATCACGACCCGCCACAGATAATATGTTCCATCTTCTTTTAATGCATTGAAACTGTTCAAATGCCTTGAAGATATATCACTATGCATGCCTAGAGTATTAAATTTGATTCCAAAATTAATGAGACCTACAACCTCCCCACTAACATGGTTTATTTTTGAGATTTTTTCACCTTCCTTATCATTATTCAAACTATTAAGTTCAGTTGATCCATTAAATTCGTCAGTTTATGAATTAATAGGACCTCCACCGCCATCATCATACATAAAAGTTTGATCACCTTCATACCTATCTTCAATGTGAATAACACTATATTTAAAATCCAAATTGTTTTGACTTACCAAAATACCCGACTGACCTTCCTTGTTCCTCGGGTTTTGACCATCAACCACAATTGATCCTACGCCACCCGCAGCCGCCCGAGAACCACACGTAGCAACCATATCGTCTACAATATTAGTTACAACACCATTATTGGCCGATGTGACCCTTAGTATTACATCAAATATAAGGGCACATGTTTTCGCGTATTCCGTCATCTTCCGATCCAAAGATTCACCATACATCCAAGAATACCAATCCTTTTCCTGGTAATCGTCATACACGGGCAAAGAATTATAGATAGTATCACCAATGGGAGGATCGGTTAACTTGTCCACGACAGGTGTTTCCGGTTCCGTTTCCTTCCATGTTGATGATGATTCAAAATCTCGGATCCTTTGTTGGAGCCGCATGATCTCTTGTTATATTTCCAGATCTCGGACTCGCTTCCGGAGCCGTTTGATCATCTTAAGATCCCGTGGGTCAGAATAGACTCCAACGCTGCCTCGATCGGCGAATCTGCGAGTAGGAACTCGATCATCTTCACGAGCACGCGAATAAAAAACACTCGTGTCGTTGCCTCTGTCGGCGAATCGACGAACATACAAGTATTTACCTTCACGTTGAGCCATTTGAGAACCAAAAGCTTTGATACCAAATGATGCGGGAACGAAAGCATTCAAATGGCTCATGAGACTTTCGTTAATAAAAGACCGATAATATGAACCATAGGGTCCAAGAACAAAGTTCTCTTCAATTAAAATTCAATCAAAAACTAATGAAACTAAAGATCTAACAACTTTATTTATAAATAAAAATAAACATTTGGGCCGGGTCGGGCCAGGCCGGGCCGACTTAATGGACCGGATGCTCCTGCATCATACTCTCCCTCTTCGAAAAACTCGTTCTCGAGTTTTGTTTTTGGACAGAAGCCGCCTGGGTCAAAAGGAACATCAACTCGATCCTTATTCAACGACATCACGACCCGCCACAGATAATATGTTCCATCTTCTTTTAATGCATTGAAACTGTTCAAATGCCATGAAGTTATATCACTATGCATGCCTATAGTATTAAATTTGATTCCACAATTAATGAGACCTACAACCTCCCCACTAACATGGTTTATTTTTGAGATTTTTTCACCTTCCTTATCATTATTCAAACTATTAAGTTCAATTGATCCATTAATTCGCCAGTTTCTGAATTAATAGGACCTCCACCACCATCATCATACACAAAAGTTTGATCACCTTCATCCCTATCTTCAATGTGAATAACACTATATTTAAAATCCAAATTGTTTTAACTTACCAAAATACCCGACTGACCTTCCTTGTTCCTCGGGTTTTGAATACCCGTGAAGAACTTCCCAAAACTCACAGAAAAGAATTAATCAAAGAAAAACTTACAACGGCGCCGATTCTAGTATTACCAGACTTTTCTCAAGCTTTTGAACTACATACAGATGCCTCGCAGGGTGGAATTGGGGTAGTTCTAAGTCAAGGGGGGCGGCCCGTTGCCTATTTCAGTGAAAAGTTGACAGGTGCTAAGCTTCGTTATAGCACTTATGATATTGAGTTTTATGCAGTGGTCCAGGCTGTGAAACATTGGCGCCACTACTTGTTCCATAAGGAGTTTGTTCTTTTTACGGATCATGATTCCTTGAGGCATATTCGTAGTCAGGACAAGGTGTCTCATAAGCACGCAAGATGGATGGCTTTCTTGGAAAAAATTACTTTTATGGTGAAACACAAGTCTAGGGTTTCGAATCGGGTGGCAGATGCTTTGAGTAGGAGGAGCAATTTGCTTTTCTGTATGAGGGTTGGAGTGCCGGGTGTAGACACCTTCATGGAACAGCTAATGGTGGACCCTTATTTTTCTGTTGTTTTGCAGGATGTGCAATCTGGGAAGAGGTCAGATTTCCTAGTGCATGACGGTTTCCTTTTCAAGGGAAATCAACTGTGTATTCCAGATTCAAGTCTTCGCCTTCAAATCATTCAAGAGTTACATGGTGAAGGGCATGTTGGAAGGGACCGTACTTTACAGTTGGTGCAAGTTTCCTACTTTTCGCCCACTATGCGCAAGGAAGTAGACCGGTTTTTGAAGCGTTGTAGGGTCTGTCAAGTGTCAAAGGGAACCGCTACTAATGCTGGGCTCTATATGCCTTTACCCGTTCCTTCACAGCCTTGGGTTGATATTAGCATGGATTTTGTGTTGATATTACCGCGTACTCAGCGTGGTCATGTTTCGATATTTGTTGTTGATCGGTTTTCTAAAATGGCTCACTTTGTTCCTTGCAAGAAGACGACAGATGCAGTTAATGTAGCTCAATTGTTCTTTCGAGATATCTACCGGTTGCATGGGTTTCCCACTTCTATTGAGTCTAACCGGGACACTCGTTTTTTAAGTCATTTTTGGTGTAGTCTGTGGAAGATGGTGAATACTCAGCTCAATTTCAGTAGTGCCTACCACCCTCAAACAGATGGGCAGATTGAAGTGGTTAATCGTTCACTTAGAAATTTACTCCGGTGCCTTGTGGGTGAACATGTCAAGGCCTGGGATCAAAAACTATGTCAAGCTGAGTTTGCTCATAATCATGCTGTCAATTGAAGTACCGGGGTTAGTCCTTTTCAAGTGGTTTATTCTGCTCAGCCACGGGGACCCCTTGACCTGATGTCACTTCCCGTTCCTAGTTCTGTTCCCAAGAAGGTGAAAGATTTTGTTGAAGGGCTACATGAGATTCATAAAGATGTGCATGACAACCTGGTTCGAGCCAATTCAAAGTACAAGCAGGTTGCTGATCAGAAGCGACGACATGTTGAATTTGAAGAAGGTGATTTTGTCTAGGATGTTTTGACAAAAGATCTTTTTTCTGTTGGGGAATACAACAAGTTATCAGCTAAGAAGATTGGACCCGTGGAAATTATGGAGAAGATAAACTCAAATTCTTATCGTCTAAAGCTGCCGAGTCACATTCGTTGTTCTGATGTGTTTAATGTGAAATATTTACTACCTTATTACGGGGACACTTCTGATGATGAGGGTGCTACTGATTCGAGGTCGAATTTTTTCTATCCAGGGGATTGATGTGGGCCCAAGTATAGAAGACCGGGCCATTATGTTTCTGGAGGCCCAAGATCGTGCTTCAAAAGGGACTTCAGGAAAATGGGCTTAACTTGGGCTACGGGCCTCCGTTTCTGGCGTTCTACCAGTCACGACTGTTGGAACGTGGGCCACATTGTGGTAACCAGCCGTAGGCGGGTTATCCCGTTTATTTTTCCAAAATAAGGCCTCTAGATACACTTTTGGGCCACTTTTATGTTTTTCTTCTACTTTTTGTGTTTTGTTTTGGACCGTTGTTGGGCCTTTAGTTGTTTATTTCGGCCTAAACCTATTTTGGCTTCTCTATTAATATGTTATGAATGTAATGTGACTGATTGATCAGAATTAATAAAAAAACTTTTGACTTTTCAAGTTCTTGACTTTTGGGTCGAATTTGGGGGTTTGGGAAGGATTTTCACGGGTATTCCAAGAAACAACGTGTTTAGCCTTCGGATTCTCATTGTACGCTGCATCATACTTTAAACCTTGAACTTTGTAAATGTATATAACTAGATTAAAACTTGGTATACTTTAATTGTTTACGTTTTATACCCAAATAGTTTGAAGCTTGACTATTTTATTAACTTTTAAGGCTCGGAGATTCGTTAATTGAACAATACGAATAGAAAGTGAACATAAACGAACTTTAAATCATTGAGCATGATATAAATTGATAACCTTCAAAAACAGATACATTGAAATGACAAAACGGGTCGGTTCAACGAATATAAATACAAATACAAATACTAATAAAAATTGACAAATGTCACATCGGCCGATAAGAATCGAACCCTTGTTTTTAGTAGGATTGGGTTTGCAATCCAAAAGGGGGTTGTGGCGCAGCTTGTTGCCCGTTTACCTGCCACTTCATAGTAAATCGTTTGGCTGATTTTATATATCAATACAATCGAATTATTATATTATCCGTTTATTATCTACTCGATCGTCTAATTTACCGCACCCGTCTTGAATGTGTATCAAAACAAAATCCGTTCGATGCCAGATCCGACGTTTTGGGACCTACAGCGAGTTTGAATCAACTGATTCAACTTTGTTCTTGATATTCGGGTTCTATTTATGCGATTACCCGAACCGATACGTTAATTTCTTGAAGACCCATTGAAGTTTAGAAAATAAATTTTGAAGATCTTGGAAATAAAGTTGGAAATAATCGTTCTAGGAGTTCATCTTTGTAGATCCGGCGTTTCGAGATCGTTCTGCCATGCGTCGAAATCCGGCGAGCCAAGGGTTTTTCTCCTGCGACGATTCCAAAGATTGGAAACGTAAAAATCAAACTCTGATATTCAATTGGGTGAGTGCCGGTTATATCTAATTGTTGCAACTATGGGATGAACACAATGGTTGCGGGTTTGGAGGCCGGAAATAAGGTTCTGGCGGCTGCAGATCCATAATCCTTTTTCCGGCAGGGGTTGAAACGAATCGAATCGATTTAATTCCAATCGAATCAAGTTGATTCTAATCGAATCAAAATTTGAATAAATCCAAATATGAATTATGAAAAATCGATTCGATTTATGCAAACTCGATTCTCTTCAAACCCGTTTTTCCAGCAATTGGGTTTTCCGGCAGGCAGTGACCGTGGGTGGTGGTGATCGACTGACGGGGCATTAAGACCATCCAATTACGCATGTTGTCACCGGAGATCAGTTTTCTGGTGAAACATGGTTTTTCCGGTGGAGTGAGGTGGCGAAGTATGAAGGGAAACGAGGTCGGGGCTCGGCTTTCCAGGGAATGAGTCACATGTGGGTTAGTGGCAGTGGCGGCGTCTGATGGTGATTAGCCGGAGAAGGTTCTTTAGAAAATCGGCGCCGAAACCCTAATCCGGTAGCCTTTTTAATATATTGAAAACATCTGGTGGTTGTCTTACGATGCTAAGTTTTTTGTTGTCTGCGACTTTGTGGCCAGAATTTCACATTGGGCTCTCAAACTAATGTGGGCGACTATATGTGTTTAATGGCCCAACTTGTAGAATTTTATTTGCTGGGCTACTGCTATGGGCTTGTGGTATCTTATATATTAGTCTTAGCTAGATGCAAATTTAAATTTCAACTAGTTTTTCTTTTACCAGTATTCTGAACTATTTCTGGCTGAGTAAGTCGTATATTTTTTGAGTTGAACAAACCGAAGAAAGTCAAAATTGATAAGGTTTTAGTCATTGTTTGATATTGTTCAAATCTTGTTATATCTAGGCGTTCGAGAAGTTGAATCCGAAAGGTGAACTTCGAACGAATTAATAAGCTCTATCATTCGACTGTCGAAGCCGATATTTTGAGAACGATTTGTGGATATTTGAACTCATCTCAACCTATATTGCTTAAGATCCGTGACGGATAAAGAAGTGAAAACTCCTTCATGAATTAAATTAGGTGGGTCATACCTTGAGGGGGTGAATTGAAACGAAGAGGGTTCGATTTATCGGGTGATTTGTAAAGATGTGAGACACGGTTTGATAAAGTTTTGCTATCACAAGTAAAGGGGGTGATTGTAAGTCCAATAATTTGTGACTTACGATATCAAAATACGAAACCCGTTAAATATATAAGGGTCAAGTTAATAATTATGCGGACGATAAATCCGGATACGATACGAGAGTTTCGGTGCACGAGTTTAGCTTTAACAGGGAGGAGATCTTCTAGAATGTTTTTATTTGGCTATAAATAGGACTTTACTAGTCATGTGTGTGTGTGTGTGTGTGTGTGTGTGTGTTTTCATCGTGTAAACACCCACCCAAGGGGAGCTGACCTTGGGTTGTAACAACTCGGCTTTTCAAGTTAATATTTTATATTAAATACCTAATCCGTTTCGACATTTGGGTTAATTCTTAACGCGTTTATCAATAATATTTTTTCATTATTTAACATTATATAAACTTTCAAATATTGGCAAAAATACCCCAAACAAAAAAACTTTTACCTCTATATGCTCCCACCTCATTATTACAAGGACTAAATTTCAAATTTGATATTAATATGGTTATAACCCGTTTACCGCAAACCCAAACCCATGATCAGTACCAAACCCGTATCCAGTTCATCACCCTTAACCCGATAATCAACTTGGACCTCAATCTCCACGATTTATTTGGAAACTGGATCATAATACTTATTGACTTACCTATTTCGGCCTAACCGACACCCTAAATATGTTAATTCATTCGTTATTGAGCTGTCATTCCTTATTAGCGTGAACGACACCCCATTGATCTTGTAGAACCCAAAAACAATCGATATATTTCAATTAAACACGTCTGCACCTACACACCATCGCCAACAACAAAACACTATGTTTAATTACGTTATAGCTGCCTCAAAATCTCAGTTCATGTTCAGTTCGTCGTCGGCCTCATCAATCCAATTGAACCAGCATACGTCGTGATTTGAAGTAATTAATTACATGGTATTGTTCGTCGGCCACCATGCTATATTAACCCTAAGGTTAATTAATCTAACGATTTACGGATTTCACGATTTGAATAGCTAGGGTTCATAGTTCTTATGGTTGATTCGTCTGTTTGTTTAAAATGATAGGTTTTCATGTTATTAACAAATAACTAGGTATCTCAGCTGGTTGGGTGAAATTTGTTAAGACATTGGACGAGCGGGGGCACAGGTTTGAGCCACCCCAACCCGTTTTGAGTTTTATTTTTGTTAAAATCTCTTTATTATATACATATGTACATATATATTATCTAATTTAATTGATTAATAGATATTAAAAGTAATTGCTCTATTTTTTGCTAAAACCGACATGTTAACTATTCACGTCTTCCGAACCATATATATATATATATATATATATAATAGTTGTATTATTGTTAAAGTTTTATATTAAAGGTTTTACTTTTCGAAAATAAAAAGGTGTTGAAATCTAAAGTACATATCTAATATAATCTTGTTAATAAACAAGTATTTTATAACAAGTTCATATTTTATATAAATGTTATTATCTATTATTTATTGTTCGCAAATGTTAATTTTTTTTGGAAATCCTTATTAATAGTAAGAAAATATTTAAACATTACATGTATTTTTAACTTAAAATAATTATTTATAACAAATCTCTTTATATGATTTATCGAAGGTCTTATAAATATTTACTTACGTATTTTTTATGAAATTTTGTATAATTAAAATAACATTATTTATTATAAACCGTTGTTAAACAAAAGTAATAATAATTGATAATAAGTCTAATTCATATTTAATTTCCATAAGAACTTACCTCGATCATAAATCTCGAACCTCTATTTAGTTTTTAGATTCTTTATTCAATTCGTATTTATTCCGTAATTACTTGTTACTTAGGATTCTCGTCGGTATTTTCCCGAAGCGCGTGATTTCCGCGAATCATCATTCCAAATATTTCCCCTTTCACTTTTGTTCGTCTATCGAGGTGAGTACCACATTCCCCTATTTAACTTCTTTTTCGACGTTTTGGTGACATATGCGTAAATTATATTTCTCATATATACTTATACTCAAAACTGCAACTAATGTCTTATGCGTTAAAAACTTATACCTTTCTTGTTTATGTGCTTATTTGCTTTATATGCTTCCGTATTCGGAGTGGTCCAACATAATCTCAGTCTAGTATAATCATACGCCAGTCGTTAGCCTTTGTACTTCTCGACATCTCAGTTATACTTGCTCATTTGGTTAATTTGTTATTCTCATGTGACTTATTGCAACTACTTATTTATATATATATATACTATATGTACATTTAAACTGGTGTCTTGCTCACTCAACCATTATATTTTCAACGCATATGCAGGTTATCGTGTGACGTGATTATCAAGATTGTTTGAAGCAACATAGGATGCATGCTAGAGAAGAAGATACAAGAATTATATTCAAATGTTTATTTTACTTGTATACTTATGAGTTTGATGTACTTGAATATTTAATAAAATTTAATAGATATTGACACTTTTAATATTGAATATAGTAACCTTTGAAAAGCAGTGAGCAATCGGTTCGCGCCCCGGCATTTCCGCCGTAGGTTGGGGTGTGACATTGGGTGGGTCGGTTTGTTTGTTATATGTATTTTTAAACTTTTGTAACCGATAACGAGATTGTTTATTATTATATTATCCATTTATTATTTACTCGATCGTTTGATTTACCGCACCCGTCTCGAACTTTTATCAAGAACAAAATCCGTTCGATGTTAGATCTGGCGTTTCTAGACCTATAACTATAAATAAAAAGTTGTAATAATTTCATAAAGTATAGAATATTAGAGGGTCAAGTTATTCTACAAAGGGTAATAAAAATGAGAAGTGTGAGAAACCATATATAACTGACATGTGTCAAGTGGGGACCAGAGGAAAAAGGGTATAAAGGTAATTGTACACATTTTCTCTCTTCACATGCAAGGCACATGTTAATATCCCATCATTTTAGAACGTTTATAACTTTTTCGTATGATATTTATTTTAAAAAAAAATTCATCATAATAACAAACGTTTTTTTATCTTTAATATGAGTATGATTTTTGTTATAAAAAATTTAAAACAAAAATCACGTCATTGTGTCTTTTCGCACGCCATTGTGTCTTTTCGCTTATCATTGTGGCTTTTTTCGTCATTGTGTCTTTTCGCACACCATTGTGTCTTTTTCGTCATTGTGTCTTTTTGCACACCATTGTGTCTTTTCGCACACTATTGTGTCTTTTCGCTTATCATTTTGTCATTTTTCGTCATTGTGTTTTTTCGCACACCATTGTGTCTTTTCGCTTATAATTGTGTCTTTC
The DNA here is from genome assembly GCF_021521415.1 of Bidens hawaiensis. Taxonomy (NCBI): domain Eukaryota; kingdom Viridiplantae; phylum Streptophyta; class Magnoliopsida; order Asterales; family Asteraceae; genus Bidens; species Bidens hawaiensis. The sequence continues at coordinate 10,200 of NW_027498992.1, forward strand.
TTCATCATTGTGTTTTTTCACACACCATTATGTTTTTTCGCACACCATTGTGTCTTTTCGCTTATCATTGTGTCTTTTTTTCGTCATTGTGTCTTTTCGCTTATCATTGTGTCTTTTTTCGTCATTGTCTTTTCGCACACCGTTGTGTGTTTTCACTTATCATTGTGTCTTTTTTCGTCATTGTGTCTTTTCGCACACCATTGTGTCTTTTTTCGTCATTTTGTCTTTTCACACACCATCGTGTCTTTTCACTTATAATTGTGTCTTTTTTCGTCATTGTGTCTTTTCGCACACCATTGTGTCTTTTCGCTTATCATTGTGTCTTTTTTCGTTAATGTGTCTTTTCGCACACCATTGTGTCTTTTCGCCTATCATTGTGTTTTTTTCGTCATTGTGTCTTTTTCGCACACCATTGTGTTTTTTTCGCTTATAATTGTGTCTTTTTTGCACCATTGTGTTTTTTTCGCGCACCATTGTGTCTTTTCGCTTATCATTGTGTCTTTTCGCACACCATTTTGTCTTTTCGCACATCATTGTGTCTTTTCGCTTATCATTGTGTCTTTTTCGTCATTGTGTTTTCTGGTCATTGTGTCTTACAACTCCTCATTATGTTTTTTTAAATACTAATAACACCATTGTGTAATAATAATATGTAAAAATAATGATAAAATAACAACAAATTATCTAATACATAAAACCCAATGATTAATACATGTTACACGATAACTTGAAACGTAAAACACAATGGTGAATACGTATAACACAATGACCTAAAACGTAAGACACAGTAGTTAATACGTATAACACAATGGCCTAAAACGTAAGACACAATGGTGAATATATATAACACAATGACTTGAAACGTAAAACACATGGAATCAATATATTACACAATGACACAATGAACAACAAAAAAACACAATTACAAAACCCATTAATTTTTTTTATTTTTATATAACAATATGATACTCATATTAAAGATAAAAAAACGTTTATTATTATGGTGATTTTTTTTTAAAAAAATAATGTCTGAAAAAGTTATGGACATTTTAAAATGATTGGGGGAATTAGCATGTGCCGTGCATGTGGAGAGAAGAAAGTCAACAAAGGTGTTATTACCTTCATGCCCTTCCCATCAATTTTTATTAATTAAATTAATCTCAGTCATTCAAATCTAAGATCAATTTACTGGATTCCTTCTCACCCTTCTCATTTTTGTTGTCCTTTATATTTTAACTTTACCCTAGAATATTAATTACTTGTAAATAAGAATATAAGTTCAAACATTGCTAACAGTTAGGTACTTAATCATCTGGTCAACACTAAATCAGCCATTCAGATTCTTTTCTAAATTTACTTATACATGATGATTAGATTCATTTTACAAGTGTAACCCATAACCTCAACTTGTAAATTGTTGTTTCAAACCAAAAGGAACTTTGTGTTGCTCACTCACACTCTCTTATCAATAAACCAAATTCAGTGTTGGTTATATAGAAGTTACTGCTTGTGAAATGTTAAGACCATGTATACTGGTCACGTTGTGGCCTGCGTTGTGGGTGAAAACGCAGGGGTACACTGCCCCCCCCCTTGCGTTTTGTGTTTTTTTTAAAGCGTTGTACGTAAAACGCTTGAAAAGGGCACGAAAATCAAAAGGTGACCGTTGCATGTTACCGTTAGAAAATAAAAAATAAAAAAAAAGTATTTCTTTATATATTAAATCAACTAATTACCAATCAAAGCTCATCAAATTTATAAAAATTCTCTTTCAACTCTACAACTCTATAAAAATTCTCTTTCAACTCTACAAAAAATCACTATATATGGATCCTCCATCTATATATAAACAATTTTTCGGCTCCGAACAACAAGTCAAGGACGTGCAGGAGGAACAGGCGGTTACGAGTGCGATTATGCTCGCGACAAAGTATATGACTTCCGTTACGAGTGCGATTAGCTCTTCACCCCCGTTTCAAAAAGAGCATATATCGAACGAGATCGTGCTGAAGCCAACAACCGGTTGATGGCGGATTACTTCTGCGACTCCCCGAGATACAAGAACCCGAAGACCTTTAGGCGTCGTTTTCGGATGTCTAAAAATTTATTTATGTGCATCACCAATGATTTGGAGCGTGAGTTTGATTACTTTCAGCAAAAGCCTGACGCTCGAGGGACGCTAGGATTCACAGCTATTCAGAAGGTTACGTCAGCCGTACGCGTGCTCGCCTACGGAAACACGACCGACATCAATGACGAGTATTTAAAGATGGCCGAAAAAACAACTCGGGACACCTTGGAGTATTTTTTTACGGTACGTTTTGTTTTGTTTTTTTAAATAGTTTATCACTTGTTTAATGTGATCATTTATTTTATAAAAGTTTTGTAAAATATTGGAATATTGAAACAATATGGACCACATTATCTGAGAGAGCCCAACGTTAACGATCTACAACGTCTTTACGAGGCACATACAAGGGTGCATGGTTTCCCCGGCATGATAGGGAGTGTAGATTGCATGCATTGGGAATGGGCTAATTGTCCAACTGCATGGCGAGGTCAATTCACAGAGGTGACCAACGGTCAGCCTTCAAGAGATTTCTTCATACGACCTTTGGATTTGGTCGGCATTATTTGGTGTTCCCGGTTCCAACAATGACATAACCATCTTAGAGCAGTCTCCTGTGATGGAGAGTTACATATCTGGGACCGTTTCACTTCGTTTTGGGCTAACGATAACTTCTACCATCATGGGTACTATCTAGGTGATGGAATATATCCAGAGTTCGCGATAATCGTTAAAACATTCAGAGACCCGATGGATGAAAAAAGACAGTATTTTAAGAAAGTGCAAGAGTCTGCGAGAAAGGATATCGAGAGGTGTTTTGGTGTTCTTCAACAATGATGGCATTATGTTAAAAATCCTTGTCGTCTGTGGTCTTTAGAAAGAATGAGATGTGCTATATATGCGTGTATCATAATGCATAACATGATCATCGAGGACGATGGAAGAGCAATATGTCCAACTTTCATACCGGACCCGGATCCATGACGGACTCCGGCAAGTATGGAGCAACGACTGGAAAACTCAGATTCCGTGCGGTCAAGAGAGATACATAACGAACTAAAGGAGGATTTAGTCCAACATCTTTGGATGTATCGATCTCTGCCTGGTGAAAACGATGATCAAAACAAGGGCAACAATGTAGACGATGAAGACGACGAAGACGAGGACGACGACGACGACGACGAAGACGACGACGACGACGAGGACGACAACAACGACAAATAGTTTTTTTTTATTTTCATGTAATATTTATTTAATAAAATATTATTGTTATTTGATTATTGTTATTAAAAATTAAAAAAAAAAAACAAAAAGTGAAAAGTGGCTGGGCGCCACGTGGCGCATAATGCCTGGGGGTGGAGAGTTATGACTATAGCCTGTTTTTGTAAAAAACCATAAATCTGACTAGGCACCACGTGGCGCATAATGCCTGGATGTGGAGAGTTATAACTACACATGGTCTAATAGTAATTTCAGAAATTCAAATTAGCTAACGGGTGGATACAATTACCAGCCATTTACTTGAAAACTGAGATTAGTACGTCACTTACGTGAGATGTTTTAATAAAAAAAATGCTTATAAATAATAAATAAAAATGGCATATAATGTAGGGGTAGGGTACTAAACCCACCCTAAAACTAACATATAGCCCCACTTAGCGAGGAGATCAAGCACTAGGCGGATAACATGGCGCCTGACCAAATATAATAAACATTCCCTGATACCTCGGGAATGGTAGTGCCAAGATCTCCACCAACATTGGACTAGAAGGAAGAATATGCATCGGGAATATCACCCAACCAATGGGGAATAAACTACACATAAAAGACGGTACAACATAATACACCACGTCAATATTAAAAGGCCACGTTGCCCACCAACCTCCATGGTCACACGAATGAAGAATATAATATAATTGGTGGAAAACCTGACAAGGCAGTTGGCCACACTCTCTCCCCCTCTGACTATAATACCGGAACACCTCCAAATAGTAAAGGAGGCATCATCCAATATTGTATACTCTCTCTATATACTTTTACCACACAAACAAATACTGATTCTCACGCCGGAGGGTGGTTACGAGAGAATCCCCCCACATTCCTCGTAACGAGCTCATGGTGTTCTGTTTTGCAGGAGACATTCGTCTGCGCCAAGAAGGATTCTAACACACCGTGGGAAATACTTAACAATAACCCTTGGACTAACTCATTAGACCTAAGGGGTGGATTCGTGTTTCTTCATTGGCGCCATCCGTGCGTATTACTAGAACAGCAAATTCATAATCACTCCATTCTTGATCCAGATGAGTGGTAAAACTCCTTCTAAAGAGGTTGGCCAGCAATCAAAGACCAACCAGGAAGGAAATCTGGAGATTCTTGACATGATGGGTAGTGGCGAAGGCATCGTTGTTGCGTCCACCCTTCGATCTACCGTCACAAAAAAAGCGAAATCGCGATCACAGTCGCAAACAGCCTTACCGCCAGAAATAATGGCCTGGCTAGAAGAAGAACAACAAAAACTCATGGCTAAAGTGCAGCAAAAAATGGTATCAGTTATGCGACCAAGAAAGTTGTTTGCCGGAGAAGCAAGTAGCAACGATGCAGAAGAAGAATATAAAAGATGATGAAGAGGAGTCAAATCCAATTCTAAAAAAACGCCAGCGGGCAAAACACCAACCGCTAACAATAACAAGACACAACGGTCGCGCCAGGCGGTGGATTCAAGACAAGATGATCCACACTATGAAAAAAGCTGGAGAGGTCTAGACCCAGCTGTCAAAAAGCTCATAAAATACCGCTCAAACGCAAACGAAGACTTTTCCAAACTATACCGGTCAACAACATCGGCCGGAAGGTTAAATTTTGTTATAGAATCGCTGAGGTGGAACTACTTGAGAATCCCAAAATTCCACCAACAGTCGGCCAGTACGACGGCCTTTCTGACCCAAACGATCACTTACAAACATACATTGCTGCCGGACTAGTGTCAGGATGGACCATGCCGTTATGGTGCCACATATTCACATTGACACTAGTAGGTGCGGCAAGAGCCTGGTTTGAGCGGTTGCTAGAAGGACAGATCACAAGTTGGGATGATCTAGCCGGCAAATTAACTCAACATTTTAGCCAACAACGACACCATATCAGCGATCCAGTTGATATCCTCAGTGTTACAAGAAAAGATAATGAAACGCTGGAAGATTTCATTACCAGATTTAACAAGGAGGGGTTGAACATCAGCGGTGCTGGCGAGGAACTCATGTGCGCAGCCTTCCACCAGAATGTAAGGTGCGACGACCTCATCCGCACCCTTACAAGAAGAGACGGTATGCCCCAAATCTGGGACGCCATCAGGACGGCAGTAAAGAGGTAAGCGCGAACAGAAAAAGTGTGGGTAAAGAGTTGGCGCGTAATAACGCGAGGAATGACATTAAGAAAGTCCGTCAAGGTAAAACGGTAGCTTCCGTTTGGTCACGGTTGAACCATGAAAACCAACCAAAAGAAAGCACAACCTATGAGCCTTACTAGAAAAAGCAAAGGGCGCAATCACAAGCATCCTATAGATGGACCATGCTGACCAAAATCTCAGTGCATATACTGTACACGGAGGGAATCCAACTCAAGAAACCCACTCCGATCAGACCAGGGCCAAACGCGGATATGAAGTGGTATTGTGACTATCATGAACAACATGGTCACAAAACCAATCAGTGTTCGAATCTGAAAGATGCCATCGAAGAGTATGTAAAAAATAGAAGATTGGAACATCTGGTCAAAAGCATCAAAGGTAGAGGAAGGCGACCGCCAAGTCGTGACGGCAGAAGGCCAAGAAAGAAAATCAAAGACCTACATGCCAACATTATCACTGGAAGCGCCACGAACAAAAAGTGCAATCAGGTTGAACATGCCGCTTGGGAAGAAGAACATATAATCTTCCCAAAAGTGAAAGGGGGAGCGAACCAAAAAGTACTATTGGTAATCACAGCAGTCTTCGGACACTACCGAACGCCTCGCTTCTTCATTGATGCGGGAGCCACGTACGATATTATGTATCACCAATGTTTCGATTTACTCGAGGAAAATTATAAGCGCAGGTTGACCCCCGTTAATGCCCTAATAACAGGGGCATGAATTGCTGCCTCCATTTTGCATACAAGGTTGTATTCTAATGTACTAGTAAAGTTGGGTGTATAAGGAGCGGACAAAGGAACGTCATGATAAACATATTAAGGGGTCCAAAGAGTTTAAGTGTGGGGATAAGGTTCTTCTAAATAATTCCCGATTGAAGTTGTTTCCAGGTAAATTGAAATCCCTATGGGCTGGTCCGTTCGTTGTGAAAGAGGCATATCCTTATGGAGCGGTTGAGATAGAGGCTAACAGTGGACATTATTGGAAACTGAATGGGCATAGACTGAAGCATTATATTGGAGGTCTGCTTGGTGATCGCGAGGAGGAGGCGATTTACCTTGATCCGCCTGGAGAGTAGATGAGGAGAGCACACTCGGGAACTTTGTCCGAGTTGTAGAGTTTGTATAAAAATTTAGTTGCATTATTTTCATTTATTTTATTCTTCCATGTTTTATTTTTCTTTGAGTCTGTTTAGTCCTTAAAGTCTGTTTGATGTCTGTTTGGGTTGTTTCGAGTTTTATTTTGCGGCATTGGATTTTCTTGTTCGTACTCAATTTTCATTCGGATGAGGATTTTTCTGAGCCTATTATATTGTAGAGGACACCTAGAAGCTGCGGCCGCGAATGATATGCTATACGGTCGCCTTGGAACGAGACTTGTGAAGATAACTGCATTTTTACCAGGGGAGTCTGTTCCACTTTATTGTTTTATTTGCTTATTTTTTTCTATTCTGCTTTATTTTCTATCTTTTTCTACTCCTACATTGAGGACAATGTATATTTTAAGTGTGGGGATGGGAACTGACGTTTTCTTTTGATAAAAAAATAAAAATAAAATTAAAGTTTCAAATTTTATTAAAAAACGAAATTTTTAAAAACATTTAAAAAATCCCAAAAATATTTACAAGAGTTTAAATGTACTTTGAAATTCTTTTTCTGCATTAAACAGGAGATGATATTATTACCGATGATTTGTGACAACACTCTTGAAATTTTTTAAGAAATTTTGAAAGAAAAAAAATAGTTTTTAAATCAACACATATAGTGGGATGTGACTGAACGGGTAGACGGTGTCAGTAGGATCAGCCCCTTAAGAATGAAATGACAGTATGATTGTAGACTTAATTGAACTTAAATTGCTTGATTTTAGTGGTATATATGTTAAAAAATGGGATGAAAGGTCGGGTCATACTCAAGCCTTATATTTAGTTTGATCGTACAATTAAAATTTTATAGAAATCTGAATAGACTAATCATACGATGCTTGGATATGTTTAACGTTAGGGTATACCTATGTAGCCTGTAATATAAACATAAATTTCATACTTCTAGTTTTAGTGGTTAACACTTCATATACGTATGGTTTTATAACCTTAAATCCTGTATTGATGGGATGCCTCAGGGTTCGGAGACCATGGGTCTATATGTGGTATATCATCTGGGTATTCATATCTCCTAACTGGATTTATGAATATTAAAAAGAGCTCAAAGAGCAAACCCGCAGTTTATCTGCCAAACATAAGTCATTAAACTTGATTATCTAGTACTTCAAAGTACAAAATACACTACTGACTTGATCATCCACGTTGTTAGCCATATGGTGTCCCCTTGCTCGCGTCCTATTACCATTAAGAAACGGACCACAAGGGACACGCCATATGTAAGCCTACAGATGAATTCGTGTATATTCACCTATGATGATGGACATTGGGTTATTGCTTGATAATGAGGGTATGTCATGTAGTGGGGAACACTTACTAGTTAGTTGCTTAATACATACCTTAATCATATCTAATGGCTTCCTGGTAGACCTTGATGCTTAAGCTTAGGTGGATAAACAATATCTTTGATCAACTTTAGCAATTATTCAAAAAAAATCCTCGTCCAAATGGAGATTGATTACGAACAAGAAAATCCAATGCTGCAAAATAAAACTCAAAACAACCCAAAGCAGACATCAAACAGACTCTAAGGACTAAACAGACTCAAAGAAAAATAAAACAAAGAAGAATGAAATAAATGAAAATAATGCAATTAAAGTTTTATACAAACTCCACAACTCGTGCAAAGTCCCCGAGTGTGCTCTCCTCATCTACTCTCCAGGCGGATCAAAGTAGATCGCCTCAAGCCTTATGTTTAGTTTGATCGTAAAATTAAAATTGAATAGAAATCTGAATAGACTAATCATACGATGCTTGGGTAGTTTTAACGTTAGGGTATGCCTAAGTAGCCTGTGATATAAACATAAATTTCATACTTCTAGTTTTAGTGGTTAACACTTCATAGGCGTACGGTTTTATACCTTAAATCATGTATTGATGGGATACCTCATGATTCGGAGACCATGGGTCTATATGCGGTGTATCATCTGGGTATTCATATCTCCTAAGTGGATTTATGAATATTAAAAAGAGCTCAAAGAGCAAACCCGCAGTTTTCTGCCGAACATAAGTCATTAAACTTGATCATCTAGTACTTCAAAGTACAAAATACACTACTGCCTTGATCATCCACGTTGTTAGCCATATGAGGTCCCCTTGCTCGCGTCCTATTACCATTAAGAAACGAAACACAAGGTACACGCCATATGTAAGCCTACAAATAAATTCTTGCATATTCACATATGGTGATGGACTTTGGGGTATTTCTTGATAATTGGGGTATGTCATGTAGTGGAGAACACTTACTAGTTAGTTACTTAATACATGCCTTAATCATATCTAATGGCTGCCTGGTAGACCTTGATGCTTAAACTTAGGTGGATAAACAATATCCTTGATCGTCTTTAGCTATTCATAAAAAAATGGTATAACATGTTTTGATCAACTAGATATAAGGTTTAAGTCAAGTTGGGGTGGCTCGGTTCCGGTAAAACCATATAAAATTGTTTCAGCTGGGGTCCCACTAGATCATATAAACTAATAAACTTATAGCATTTTACTTGTCTCGGTAAGTATTAAAGGGCATGGGTTTAGGTGGACAGTAATACTGGCAATCAACAGGATTTATCTTATTAGGCAAGTTCCAATAAGTGGACAATTGTTTAAAATGGATAAGTATATCGACAATCGTGATTAATGTTTTTGATAGTTTTTTGGAAAAAAAAAATACAAAAAAGAAATATATATATATATATATATATATATATATATATAATAAATAAACAAATAAATTCAAGAGTTGTGGGTTTATATTGTATAACTCGGTTATGATCCTGTGCAAACTACTTTTTTATGGACGAAAAAAGTTTAAATGTGTGGATATTTGATGTGCTCTGATATATACATAAATTATATGAATACTCCCTACAGTTTTAATAGCCTTTGAGCTAGTTTTTATTATATAATTCATCTAATTGGTTCATATCTAGATTTTATTAGTTTCGTGAGACAACGAGTTTAAAACTAAATAAGTGATTGTGTGAATGCATTGTAGGTGTCGAAGTCTTGTACTTCAAATTTTACATGACATATGAGATGAGCTAATAAGAAGATCAAAAGAAATAAATTAACAATGGCCATGGATTATTAAAAAAAAACTCACGTGGGCTTAATATTTTATTAGGGCTAAAATAAAAACCCTATGATGATTATTATTATTATAAAGAGAAATAGTTATACGAAGCAGAAACCTTCCACCTTTGGTGGAGTGGTTATGCTAATGATGAATAAGCGCTTACCCTCTTTGAGGGGCCAGGTAATCTTGAAGCCCCCTGATTTTCTATTACAGTGTATTTACTCAAGAGAGGCTTCTTGTGTGGAGGGTATGATGATGTCCAAATTTGTATATAAATAATATAAATATTTTCTATACTTTTAATTGTTTTTGAGCTTATTTTTGTTAAATATTGCCCCTAGTGATTCATATTTGAGTTTTAAAGATTTCTTGAGATAACGAGCTAAATTGATTAATATGTAATCAAGTCTCTTAATATTAATCTATGTGTTTATAATTGTTGGTGTTATTTTATTTTTGTGTTTTTATAACAAATAGAAATATTAGAAAACGAGAAAAAATAAAAAGAAAATGAAGAACGTAGTAATTCGATGGAATCTCATTCCATGTTTTTACATTTGAAGATAATTTTAATTGTTTTTATTTTCTTTTCTTTTCTTTTATTTGATGGTGGGCCCACATGGATGAAAACAGAGAGAATTACTTGGGTTTGGCTTTGAAGATACGATAAAAGAAAGCATAAAGAAAAAGAAAACCTAAAAAGAATTAATATAAAAAGACTTAGAGCAGCAGCGCAGAAGAGGGAGAACAACATATATATAATTATAATTTGTGGTGGCGGATGTTTTGGGATTGAAACGTCTATTTTGGTGGTGAATATTATTCTTTGGGGTGGAGATATTAATTCATTGTGAAGAAATGATATGTATAAAATGATGCTCTTACAATTAAGCTTTAAATTTATTAAACGAAAATCCTAAGGAAGCCACATAAAACCGGCAAGTGTAACGATCACTAATAGTATAGCACTAAGGAAGTCCGAGTGTCGAACACAAGGACACGTGAACACGTATCTAATACTTAACCCTAAATAAGACTCACCTAATATATTTTAAATGATTTTTATATTATTAAATGTTTAACCTAACTTACTTTAACTTAAAAGACTTAATTTAAGAAGACTAAACGAAACTGTGAAAATACGCTTTATCAATGGGAAAAACGTCTACCTAGGTAAGAATCCTATTGAAGGTATAGTAAGCTATTAGGTTGTAGAATCTCAAGACACCGGCTCCTAAGGAATGACACAACTAAGGTTCACTCAGGAAGCTAGATTACCTCTCGGTCTCACTAACAAGCCCTAACCTACACTTAGTTGATTTTAAGAACAAACCGGGTGACGAATTGTTAACGTGCTCTAATGCCGACTCTCCTTTCGATCTCACCGACACACTACCCAAATGGAGACGAATACTACGCAACCAAGGATAGAGGAACAATTCAGTTTAACTTAAACTAGGTCAACTAATCGCTCACAAACCCAAACCCGACAAGAACCGAACCCGCTCTCACGCGATCCTAATCCTAACAAGTAAAAGCTATGAGACGAATTTACTTCCTATCACCTCTCGGTCTCTAAGAAGGTGTCTACCTGCTGATTATATTTAACTAATACACTCACTTAAACCTTACGGTTGATCACCCCGCAAAAAAACCCTAAACACTAAGTAAAGAGTCCTAACATGCAACAATCAATCAAAACTCATTCAATTAATTAAAACAAGAGGTTTATAAGTGTAATTAACAAATTCATAGCCACTAAACACAACCTAATTCAATGTTAAAACAACCTTTTCATTAACAATTCAAGCCATGATCATCAACAATCCAAACTACTTACTAAAACCTAACAATAATCATCTAACCTAGGTAGAACTAACTCTTTAGCCACTCATTGATTTTGGACAGCAGCAGTATATCAAATTAAACATTATATAACTCATCATAAACATAATAAAACTCATTCAATGATCAAGAACAATCAAACAAAAATCAATCTCTAAGTTACTTGCAAAACAAACCAACAAAAAGATCAAGTTTAACTAGTTAGGGTTCTTGAACAAAAGACAAGGTTTATAAATGATTACTTAGGATTTATGAGATGCGTTTATGATGTATATTAAACCCGAGCTGCTGTCCACCGACCTCCTTGGCTGCCTCCTTTTTCCTTAGCTTCAAAAAACTTCAAAAAGCCTTGTTCTTCCTTCTCTCCTTGACTGCCGATCGGACCATAAGTAACCAAGGGTTGGTCTAGTTTTATTTTTTTATATATTTGTTTGTTGTTGTCGTGGGTATTAAGTCCAGCCACTCAAAACAAATATTAAATTGTTTTCCTAAACACCAACAAATGGTGTGTTAAAGCTAGCCGACCAACCAAAACATAAACAACAAAAACCTTGTTTCTTTCTTTTTTCCGATAGGCAATAATGAGGTGTTAGGGTTTTTTTATTTTTTCTTTTAATTAATATAATAAGGCATGAAAGGCTTCTAATTTATGGGTTTGGGTCGGGCCTTGAGTTGTAGTCTTTAAACTTGACCAAATAAGCCCCTAAAGTCTTCAAATTTAACTCTTTTTCCATTAACTTTCTTAACCTACAAGTTAACATTCAATCTTTGTAAAATTAAGCAAAAACCACCCATAACTCTCATTAATTAAACAATTAAATACGTAAAACATGACAAAACGATACGGAAAGTAAGTGTGTTTTACAACACATCAAACATCCCCACACTTAAGTCTTTTCGTCCCTGAAAAAATAATCTACACAGGATCATAATCAAGTGAAAAACAACAAACTATCAGATTATTATCATTTTCAAAGCACAAGAAAAATCCTGACATATTGACCGCGATTGCCGATATTGTTGTCCACTTAAACCCAGCCACTAGCCAATCAAGCCCCCCTTTTGCATTAAACGTTTTAAGTCCAAAAATTAAGGTTACACCTACCCCATATCAGACAAAGAGAGCTAGAAGACTAGAGTCGAAGCAAACTGGTTCGACAAATCACCATAAGCTAAGGACTCGTTGATAGTACTAATTAGATGCACTCGGTGAAATTTGGATGGATGAATGGTCATGTGGAGGTCGTACGAGCTATTCCTAAATATTATTGGACTTTGTCCTATAAATTCCTAATTTTTTATTTATTGACTAAGAACCTTTGAGCCCCAATAGTGTATCCTCATAGTCACTATCCCCAAGGTAACACATAAACTCTAAGTCCCGTCTAGTTGTGCATCTTTGGCCTGTTTTTCTAACTTTAAACAATGCTTCTTTGGCATTTTACGATACATAACTTTCTTCATAAGCATTTTGCTTGTCTTGAACAACTTTGGATAATACAATACATAACAACTTCAAAACATATTTTTTCTTCTTCTTTTTTTTTCTCTTTTTCTTTTTTTCAATCTTTTATATCACCCTAAAATATATAACTATTTCTAAGCTCGTAGAAAGATGGACATGTGGTGTGTGCTATTTTTGAGTGCATTTAATTCTTACCATCTCAAAGTTTTTCAGATTATGGTAATCCTCCCTAAGCATCGAAATTCTGTTTCACCGTTTTTAAATTATTATATATATAAAAACATGCTAAAGAGGACTGTCAAACCTAGTTGGGCCTACCGACACATCCCAAATCAGATATGCAAACCATCCCTTTTATTAATAATATTATTTATATTTCAAAAATTCCGAGAGTTCGTTAACACATTGGTAATAATATCATCTCCTGCTTAACGTAGAACAAAAACAATTATCAAGGGACATTTTTCTTTAATATTTTTTTAACTTTTTTTTATTTTTATTTTTTAACTTTTTTTTTATTTCTATTTTTTTTTAATTTTTTTTTCCTACAACTAAGTAAAATAAATTCTCATCCCCACACTTAGAACGAAATCGTCTTCGATGAGAACAAGGAAAAGAAATAAAATAAAATAAAAACTGAAAAATAAAATTAAAACTTAAAATAGCAAAAAGTAAAATAGAGAACGGGTACTCCCCTGGTTTAGATGGAGATTCTTCATCAGCTGTGTATGAATCAAACGACCGTATAGCATTTCATTCGCGGCCGCAACCTCGGGTGAACCAGTTCCAAAATGCCATCAGAGCAACCATGCGCATAATAATACCTGTAAAAACTCAAACTCGCTCGCATGTAGCGGCGAACAAAACAGAAAACAAAAACATAGGAAATAAACATATTTTTTTGTTTTTAATTTTTTTATTATATATTTTTTTTTTGAATTTTTTAAATTTTTAATTAACAAAAATAAAAGAAACAAAACTCTAAATCTCGGGCTGCCTCCAGAGAGCGCTTAGTTTAACAGGTCCTCAGCCTGACCCCAAATCTCAATTTCAATCAGGTGGCTTCTCCTTTATCCGTTTCCCACTTGACCCGTTTCGTTTATTCGTTTACTATTAGTTGGGAAAAACTGACCAGAAAAATTTAGAGAGATTTTGAAAAACTGAAACGGGTCGGACCACCAAGACTTATACTTACCCGGATCAAATTTTATACGAGTCGTGTAATGGAGGAGGATGTCATCTTTGCTATGTGTCAACTTTTTATGTTGTTTCGTATGTCGTATCCTCACCTTCAAGTTTGTTTGCTCCAAGTATACATGTTCCCTCTTCTGTAATGTCTCCCTGAAAATTAATCTTCCTATTCCTTCAATGTCACCTCCCGGGTTAAATTGTGTATCATCTACTTCAATAGAGGTATCCTCCACAAGCTCTTCATGACAACCCTCGATATCCAAGACAACCACATTCGCCTCTTTAATCAGTTCAGACTTTTGGTGTTCTCCTTCTAAATCCACAATCATATCATTCTCACAAGACTAGTATGATGCATCAATTGGATCTGTTTCATGGCCGGGTGGATTCTCACCTTCTTCATCACATGAGGAAAAATGCTCCTCCTCTATCTCTTCCCCTACTCTTGAATCCTCAATCTCACTTAGGGGTTCGATAAGCGTTTGACTCGGAGGTGGAACATATACCGAGTCATTCACAATAGCATGTAGTACATCGTCCATTATTGCCTCTAATTCCGGGGTGGGCTCTAATATATTTCCCAATGAATCTCTATACCCTAAGAAGTTTCCCATTAGATCATATGCGAAACGGTATGGAGGTTCTACCCAAAGAGATTCGAAGTTAGCCTTTTGTGCCTCGGTTTCTATCCTCCTTTGCTCATAAGCGTCATGTACCCAGTGATCTCCGCCACACACTTTGCACCATGGCGTTCCAAGGTGTCGTCCGAACATATTTCCTTTAAAGAACACTCAAAAGAAAAGGATCACGGGCACCAGATAAAAATAGAATAAAATACTTAAAATAAAATTAAACTAAAACTAAACTAACTAAAATAACTAATCTAATCTAAATATACGAAAATACAATAGGCAAATCCTAACTCGGGTCGTTCTCAATACGCCTTAAACCGTGTCCCCGGCAACGGCGTCAAAAACTTGATGTGTGTAAAATGATGCTCTCACAACTAAGCTTTAAATTTATTAAACGAAAATCCTAAAGAAGCCACATAAAATCGGCTAGTGTACCGATCACTAATAGTATAGCACTAAGGAAGTCCGAGTGTCGAACACAAGGACACGTGAACACGTATCTAATACTTAACCCTAGATAAGACTCACATAATATATTTTAAATGATTTTTATATTATTAAATGTTTAACCTAACTTTCTTTAACTTAAAAGACTTAATTTAAGAAGACTAAACGAAACTGTGAAAATACGCTTTATCAATGGGAAAAACGTCTACCTAGGTAAGAATCCTATTGAATGTATAGTAAGCTATTAGGTTGTAGAATCTCAAGACACCGGCTCCTAAGGAATGACACAACTAAGGTTTACTCAGGAAGCTAGATTACCTCTCGGTCTCACTAACAAGCCCTAACCTACACTTAGTTGATTTTAAGAACAAACCGGGTGACGAATTGTTAACGTGCGCTAATGCCGACTCTCCTCTCGGTCTCACTGACACACTACCCTAATGGAGATGAATACTACGCAACCAAGGATAGAGGAACAATTCAGTTTAACTTAAATTAGGTCAACTAATCGCTCACAAACCCAACCCCGACAAGAACCGAACCCACTCTCGCGCGATCCTAATCCTAACAAGTAAAAGCTATGAGACGAATTTACTTCCTATCACCTCTCGGTCTCTAAGAAGGTGTCTACCTTCTGATTAATTTAACTAATACACTCACTTAAACCTTACGGTTGATCACCCCGCAAACAAACCCTAAACACTAAGTAAAGAGTCCTAACAAGCAACAATCAATCAAAACTCATTCAATTAATTAAAGCAAGAGGTTTATAAGTGTAATTAACAAATTCACAGCCACTAAACACAACCTAATTCAATGTTAAAACAACCTTTTCATTAACAATTCAAGCCATGATCATCAACAATCCAAACTACTTACTAAAACCTAACAATAATCATCTAACCTAGGTAGAACTAACTACTTTAGCCACTCATTGATTTTGGACAGCAGCAATATATCAAATTAAACATTATATAACTCATCATAAACATAATAAAACTCATTCAATGATCAAGAACAATCAAACACAAATCAATCTCTAAGTTACATGCAAAACAAACCAACAAAAAGATCAAGTTTAACTAGTTAGGGTTCTTGAATAAAAGACAAGGTTTATGAATGATTACTTAGAATTTATGAGCTGCGTTTATGATGTATATTAAACCCGAGCTGCTGTCCACCGACCTCCTTGGCTGCCTCCTTTTTCCTTAGCTTCAAAAAACTTCAAAAAGCCTTGTTCTTCCTTCTCTCCTTGACTGCCGATCGGACCATAAGTGACCAAGGGTTGGTCTAGTTTTATTTTTTTTATATGTTTGTTTGTTGTTGTCGTGGGTATTAAGTCCAGCCACTCAAAACAAATATTAAATTGTTTTCCTAAACACCAACAAATGGTGTGTTAAAGCTAGCCGACCAACCAAAACACAAACAACAAAAACCTTGTTTCTTTCTTTTTTCCGATCGGAAATAATGAGGTGTTAGGGTTTTTTTATTTTTTCTTTTAATTAATATAATAAGGCATGAAAGACTTCTAATTTGTGGGTTTGGGTCGGGCTTGAGTTGTAGTCTTTAAACTTGACTAAATAAGCCCCTAAAGTCTTCAAATTTAACTCTTTTTCATCAACTTTCTTAACCTACAAGTAAACATTCAATCTTTGTAAAATTAAGCAAAAACCACCCATAACTCTCATTAATTAAACAATTAAATACGTAAAACATGACAAAACGATATTAAAAGTAAGTGTCTTTTACAACACATCAAGAAAGCAGCACCAATCATTCTTTGTTTAGAAATATTTTGGGAGGTCACAGATTATTATATATACATTCTTAGGCGCACAACTTGAAGTCTTGGATAAGAAGGTTATTATTGGTTTTTTTTCTTTATGTTTCTGGTTAGTTTTGAGTTTGGATCAGACATGAATTTGTTTAATAATTTTGTGTATTTGTTTATTATTATTATTATTATTATTATTATTATTATTATTATTATTATTATTATCATGAGTAGCTAAATTATTAGAACTACCTAGGTTTGGTTAATTGACGATGTGTTGACAATTGTTTTGGGTTGATTAACGAACATATAATTGATTTTCTATTGTCAAGTTCATATTATTATGATTTTATTCTATGATTGCTATTGAGTTGTTCAATATTATATTAATTAAACCCCATGTGATTTTATCTTTACATGAATTAGTTTTGTGTTTGGTATATGATTGCATGTTAGACTAATTACTTGGTGTTTTTGGTTGTTTGTGGTAGACATCACAATAGGGTTTGATTGGTTAGATTTGTTTATCTCAATAGTTCATCTCCTTTTAGTTGGACCAAGACATTAGGAGTTGGTTTATCTCTTTGTTCTAGTCGATTTAGTTAGCCGTTGCGAGACCACGTCCGGATTTCTAGCCACTGATTAGGTTATTTTGTAAGCCAAGTTATTTAATCTTTAATATTGAATTACCCCTTTTTCCCTAGGTTTGTTAGGATTACGAGCTTTAGAGGAATTTGTGATTTTGATACGGACCAAGTAATAAATCAATTGGGTACTTTGAAAATCAACCGTGCTTTATCCTCTTTTCTAGACGTTTTTAGGGGTATTTAGTAAAACTGACCGTGGGGACCTACTTTCCCTTATTATTGTCTAGTGAGATCATCTTTAGAACCCAGTTTTATATGTTCGTTGTCACCCCAGCGTCATTGATAGTCGTTAAGATACATTACTTAGGTGGTTCCCCTTCATCATATTTGAGAGCTCCGTTAGTGCCGTTAAGTTTCGTTGAGTTTTCTTGTTAGTTTCGTTAAGTTAAGTAAGTTAGTTAAATTAATTAAAGTAAGATAAAAAATAATAATAAAATCAATTAAATATTTTAAGGTAGGACTTGGATTAGGGTTAATATTCTGAGTCGTTCTCACGTGTCTTCGAGTTCAATATCCGGACTTTCCTTTTCTTTGTTATACGCGACTGGTACACTTGCCGTTTGTGTGAACTAGCATAGGTTGTTTGGTTTTTTAAAGCTTAGTTGCGATTCGTGTTTATTTATATATATATAGTTTCACACATCAAGTTTTTGACGCCATTTTCGGGGACACAGTTTGAGGCGATTAGAGAACGACCCGAGTTTGGGGACTTACATGTTTTCGTTTTACTTGCTTATTTGCTTTTATTTGTTTTTAGTTTAATTTTAGCTTAGTTAATTTTAGTTTTTCTTTATAGTCGTATGCGTCATACTGCTCACAAGGACCGCCGAATCTTGAAACGTCTGACAACACTGAGAAAGTCCAGCCCGAGAGAGAGTGTTCTGTTTCACCGACAAGTTCTGATTCTTCTTCTACTTCTATTTCTTCCGCATCTTCTAGGGATAGGAACATGGGTGACCAACCGCCTAGGAGAGTAGTAGCTGACTATGGTAGGCCGACAACGAATCCTCATTTAAGCGTTACCTTACCGAACGGTGCCGCCGCTGGCAACTGGTCCATTCCTGCCCACGTTATGCAACTCATCAAGACCGGACTCCAATTTGAAGGGCTAGAGAGCGAAGACCCTTCAAACCACATCGACATGTTTGTTCAAATCTGCGAAACTTTCAATATTGGAAAATGAATGATGAAGCCATCTATCTCCATCTTTTTCGCTTCTCACTCACCGGCAAAGCCTACAAATGGCTGAAGTCACTACCTGCTAGATCCATCACCACTTGGGCGGTCCTTCAAGAGAAATTCATGACCAAATTCTTTCCGCCATCTAAATCCGCTCGACTCCGTGATAAGATTTGTTCCTTCCGCATGAGGTCCGACGAGTCTTTCGGGGAAGTTTGGGAAAGATTCAAGGACTCCTTCTTAGTTGTCCTCATCATGGTTTAGATAAGTTGATGCTCATCGAGAAATTCTACAATGGATCCACTCAGCACGTGAGAGAGATGTTGAACCAAACTGCTAACGGGAACCTCCTCAAGTACAAAGATCTCGATGAGTGTGTTGCCCTTTTTGATGATTTAGCAGCGAGCTACAAGGGGCACGGGGGCAGAAACTCTTCCACGTCATCGAGAGGAGTACTTCAGGTCGATTCGAACACTAGCATGCAGGCGCAGATTGATGCTTTGAACAAACTCATATGAGATCTTACCGTTAAGAGCGTCGCGAAGTGTGAGGTTCGCCGAAGGGGTCACGACACCATTGACTGTCTTGTTAACCCAGGTAGCAATCAGGCGGAGGTTGACTTTGTCAACAACCCCTTGATATATCAAAACCCTGCCTTCGGCGGGAACACTGGCTGGAGAAATCAGAATAACTATCGAGGGGGACAAGTCAGTGACTACCAAGCCCAATACCAAAACCAGCGTCGAGAGAATCTATTCACGCAGGGAGTTTAGGTCAGGAGAGTTCAGAACAAGCGGGGAGAGAGGAGAAGAAAGCCTCACTAGCGGAGATGGTGGCTGAGCTGCTGAAGCGAGATGAGAGGAACCGAGTGACAAATGAGGCGAAATTTGCGGAACACGATGCTATGCTGAAGAACCAAGCCACGTCTCTAGCTAATATTGAGCGTTACGTCGGAGAGATTTCCAGCCAGTTATCTAAGAGAGCACCAAGTTCACTACCAAGTAATACTGAGAAAAATCCGAGAAGGTTCGCCAAAGCAGTGACTACTAGGAGCGGTGCTAGAAGAGAAAGATAGGCTGGACCTTCGAGAGTTGTCACACCTGCGGTTGATGAAGAAGAGCAGGTGGACGAGGAGATCCAGATGAAGCCTACTCTAGTCGAGGCGCACCAGCAGACCATTCCAGCCGTCCAAGACCCGTTCCAAATGAAATACCAAGGAGAAGGAGCAGCCGCTTCGTTATTTCATCACCCGGTTGTCGGTTTTGAGTATTTTGACGATTGTGAGTTCGTTTTTGAGTTTTAGACATTTCAAACAAGTTTTAATCAGATTCTAATGACATGTTTATCATATTTATCTATTTTATCTGCTGTTCATTCATTATGCTTGGCTAAACTTGTTTGAATCACCTTGGTTTGATGTTAACGAGTGATTTATCACTTTTCGGGTGCTAATATTGTGTTTGATTGTTTAGTTATTGTAAAGTTCATAATTTGTGATATTATTCCATGAACCTTGCTGACGTTAGATTTATTTTAGGTTTCATGAGCCCAGAGTAGTTGATTATTGCATGAATTTGTTTCGGGTCCGTCGTTAATTGCTAGTTCGGTTAATATTGAGTGTGTTGATTGATTGTGGTAGACGCGTGCCATTAGGGGTTTGTGTTTCTTGAATCATTTAGGTCAGTAGGATCATCCTCTTTGAGTTGGACCAAAACCTTAGGGGTTAGCTTTTCTCTCTGCTTTAGTTGATTTAGTTACCCGTTGCGAGACCATGTGCGGCTATCGACTAGATTAGTTTGTAAGTTGAGTTATTTTATCCTTATTATTGAATTACCCCTCTCTTCCTAGGTTTGTAATTATCTCGATCCTTATTGAGGATTGTTATTTTGATACGGAATAAGTAATAAATCATTAGGGTACGTAAATACACAACCGTAAATTAAAAGCTAAATAGACGTTGTTAAGTTTTCTGGTAAAACGGACCGTAGGGACCCAGTTTCCTAGATTACATCTATCTTAGTTCATCTTTAGAAGCTGGTTACAACAGTTGTTAGCACCTGAGCCATCCTATACCTGTTTAAGTCATCTTACCTAGGTGATTCGTTTTCTTATTATCGTTAAATCCATTAAGTTTCCAGTTAGTTTCGTTACACCCGTTAGTTAAGTTAAGTTAGTTTAGATATATAAGTTAAAACAAATATATTATTTAGGCAGGACTTGAGTAGGGTTAGTAGTCCCGAGCCACCTCACGTGTCTTTGTGTTCGATACTCGGACTTCCTTAGTCTTTACTACATACGATCGGGTACACTTGCCGGTTGTGTGAACTTAAGTTAGGGTATTCCGTTTTAAATTTAATGCTTAGTTGTGAGTCGTAGTTTTCATAAACACATTTTCGCACATCAGGGTACAACATCAGTCAAGTGGCAGGTGGCTGGAACTTTTCTCGGGGAATGCATGCCAAAATCGGATGCCAGCATGGGCCCAGTTAAGACAACATAGTCTAGCCTGAGTTGGGTGGTGGGCTCCTCTTTGAGGAGTTGCGATCTAACTTAACTGTGAAAATTCGCCATTCAAAAAAAGTTATACGAAGCAGAAGGATATTATATATATATATATATATATATATATATATAATATTATAACTTGGTGGTGTACGGCTGCCGCAAAAGAAAGAGAAGTCAAACGAAGAAGAATATATATTATTATTATTTTTGTGAGTTGAGGATTGTTGGTGGGTGTGACGCAAGAACACCTTTTATAATCTGGAGTGGAGCAAAGAAAATTATAAATCAAGAAAGCAAAACTCAATATTATTATTTGGTAGGCTACTTTGCAAATCAAGAAAGAAAAAAGAATATAAAAGAGAGGCAGGCACGTCAATTATTATTAGTATTTTTTTTATGAACGTTAACATCTTATTTACTTTTGTTTCGTATTTTATTATGAGTAACTAAACCTTTACACTACCTAGGTTTTGGTTGAGTTCTATGTTATATTAATGGTTTGACGAACTATTATTTGTTTGGTTTATTTAATATTATGGTAAAGGTGTTTAATTGGTTTGGTCATGATATGGTTAAGTGATTAAATCTAATTTGATTATTGCTTTAATAATTATTCCACTTGTGTTTAATAGTTTTTGGTGATTGTTAGACACATGATTAGGTTGTTTACTTTGTGTTTTCAACTTGTTTGCGATTTATGGTCGAAATAATCGTAGGAATAACTGTTGAGAGCGGATTATATTTTATTGTTCTATCTCTAGAGGGGTAGGGAGGCAATTTAGTGTTGTGTCATATTTGTCTTTTGCAGGTTTGGGTAATAATTACACGGGAGTTAGTTATATTAGGTCCCTTAGATTATTGTGATACAAATCATGTTCAAGTTAATTATTAATACCCCCTTTATATTAATATATATTGTATTCGAATAGACCGGGAGGTGATTTGGGTTTTGGGGTACTATAGTATTATTAGGTAAGGTGAGACCGGGAGGTGATCCAACCTTTAACAATTGATCTTACATGTCATTAGAGTTCTAGGGTGTCGTCGGTGAGGCCGGGAGGCGATCTAGCGTACTTTAGTGGTCTTTAGTGTCATATTTTTTAAAATATTGTTTTTCAACCAAGTCAAGTTCGTTAACTATTAATTTAACTAGTAGGATTCCATATGTAGTCGTTTCTCATATTTGTTTTAAAACCCAATTTTTAAAAAGTTTTATTTTTAGTTTAATTATTAATTAATTAAGTATTATTAGTTTAATTAATATAAAAAATTCTAAAAATCAAAAGAAAGTCTAGATTAGTAATCATTAGGTTTAATAATTAGAGTTTACCCATTGTGTCCTAGATTCGATATCCGTTCTTACTTGCTAGTTACATTACGACCGGTACACTTGCCGATTGTGTGTGGTTCTTTAGGTGAATTCGGTAAAACTTGGTTATTAGTATTATATACGTTTTTCACACATCAGTATCCACCATCGAACAGTTTAACATCAAACAACAAGGATTCGTCTCTTGTTATGTGTCGGGTACAGCCACTATCCAAATACCAAATACTATTTACAGAATGTCTTGGCTGACCCTACACACATTAACAGTTCAATTATATCAGGTTCCCAAGACTTAATTGTCTTATTTTTGAAGTTTTGGGACGTGTCAAGAACAGAAGAACAGTCTCTAGGACACCATGCAAGTCCAGGTTTCCTGTTTTTAAAAGATTTTCTAGACTGTCTTCTTTTTGGTTTCAAAACAAAATCCTCAGATTCTTCAATCTTTAGATGTCTTTTCTGCATTCTTTTTGATGAATCCTTAGACTTTTATTCTTCGAATTCCTTTTTGCTCTCTCCTTTTTGGTTATCCAAAAAAGGAGGTTTATCATTCTTTTTATTTCTGGATCTCACGTCCATTTCACTGGCAGAACTGTCAGGTTGATCATTTCTTGCTCTTGAGCTTGGTTTAGCTCTGGAACGGAATTGAATAAACCGACTGGTCGTTTCCCTTTTCATCTTATGCCAGTTCTTGCAATGTCTTACAAGGTGAGACGGGTTACCACATACAAAAAACATTCTTCTTCTGTCTTCCCTATAGAAACTGTCAGAATTATAATACATGGGTTGTGATGAATAGGGGGGTGGTTGTACAGGAACAAACAAGTTGTCAGATCTATAACCCCGATCATCAAAAACATTTGTATAGAAAGAGTTAACATAATCTTGTGAATAATAACCATAGTAACTATTGTCAAATTGATTGTACAGTTGAGATTGATAATGTTGATTAGTGGATTGATAAAAAATTGTTTTTATGAGGTGGGACATATTTACCTGATGTACTTGTCTTTTCCTTTTCAAAACAATTTTCAATAACTTTGGTTCCTCAACTTTACAATCATTTGATGAACAGCTAGTTATGTTTGTTTTCACAAATACCTTTTCTTGCACATTTCTATTAAAAACACTCTCATCAAAAATAGGTTCACAGTCACTATCATAAGTGGAAACATCATTTTCATTCTTAAGAGAAGTGCCAACATGAAATTTCTCATCAAATAAATCATTGTTCAAAATGTTTTTGGAGTTAATATTATTACAGATAGGGTTGACAATAGATGAATCAAAAAGTAAGTTTTTATCTCCACAACCCTTGTTTGTTTCCACACACCTATTTTCTTCTACACAACCTGCTACAGAAGATGAACTACTATTATGATTAACTGAAGAAAGAGCTGGATTAACAGTATTGGGAGCAGTAGGAACAAATGTCTTTGATATGGGCACATGACCAATACCATAGACCATTTCTTCCTCGGGTGGAGAGTTAAAACTAAAGTGAGAAAGGCTAGTATAATTATTATTATTAAAAGGCGGTGGAACAGCAGAACTATCATAGCCTATTCCAGTCTTTATTCTTAACTCCATTTGTGCCCCAATTAATTTATTCAGCTTTTCAGAAGCTAACTCAAAGTTTTCTATGGTAATTTTTCTTTGGGTTAACTCAATCTCTAATTTGACAATTTTATCGCTTAGCTCAACTACATGTCTTACATGACGTTCGGCTAAATTTGTAGCAAAAGTTTCCTTTTCCTAAGTTTTGTCATATCATTACCATGAGTGTTAATCCTAGTAGCATAAATCTTTGCAGCATTTTTAAGATCCTCATTCTGACATTTAATGCTACGTATTTGTTCAAGAATTTTAGCATTGTGGTTTCTATAATGAAGAACTTTATCAATACAATCTTGTGTGCAAAGTTTATGTACCTCGGGAATGAGTGAGGCAGGTGTAGGAATCCCATCAGCGGTTCTTGAAGAGGTGTTTGCTTGATCGGTGAAGGTCATCCCAGCAAAGTTCAGAGGATTCTTTAGCTCTTCAATTTGATCCTCTTCCCAATCAGGTGCAGTTGATTCAGTATTCCTTGCAATCATCGCCTTTGAACTCGACCCGAAGTTCCCTTTTAATCCACTTCCTTGATTGATTCATGGGACCCTTGTCTTCGAGGAGTAGTTTGGGATGATTCTCTTTGCAAGTCTTTTAGCACTATCATTGTCCGACATCTCCGTGATCTTGATGTCCCTCATGGCCATCGGTGGATTAGTGCATTCACGGGAAAAGTGATCAGGCTCCCCACAGTTGTAGCAATGAAGTTTGTCCTTCTCAAACCCAAGATTCTTCCCATCATCTTTGAAACTGTTCTTCCCGTACTTCTTCATAAAGTTGGTAGCTCGATGAACGGCCATGGCCATCTGGTACTTGATGTCCATTTTCTTGAGATCATATTGTTGATCTCGGGAAGATCTCCTTGTTCAAAGGAAGGAGGAAACAACTTTCCTTGCAACAGCTCCTTATGACTTGCCATAAAGGTGTTGGGTCAAGAAATTGACCTAAGGGGGAGATTGTTGAGTCAAAGATTTGACCTAAATGAAGTACATGGAATATTGGAATCTTCTCAACCTCCTCTGAATTCGCTAAGTAATGGATTCGAGCACACCTAAGACATCCGAGCAAGCTTTTACTTAGCCGGGTACGATATTTTGCTTACCGGGCAAGGTTTACTTCAAGTAGTCTTCTTTAGTGTATATCCGAGCAGGGTTTGCAAATTAGTGCATTGCCGAGTAATGTACACTAGTTTATGTAAATCCGGGCAATGTTCACTTTATCAAGCAAGTCTGTTCTTCAGAGCCAAGTATATTACTCTTCCGAGTAAGGTTTGGTTATCCAAGTCCAAGAAGCCAAGAAATTAGAAGACAGAGCAAGGTATTCATTAATAAGTATGGTCCAAGTATGCTTGATGATCTAAAGGAATATCTCTAAGTAATATCGGGCAAGGTTCAGCTCAAGCAAGGAACAGTACTCCCGAGTACACTTTGCTAATAAGTTATTTTATAGCAAAGAGCTTAAATGGATCATTGAAGAACAAGGTTGCTCGTAAGAAGTTTTCGGGCAAAATCTGGCAAAGTCAAGAAGACTGAAGTCTACTCGGTGAGTATTTTACTTGGTGAAATACTCTTTAAGTAAAGTCTACCCGGAAACTGAACCCGAGCACACTTCTATGTTACCAAGTTATGAAGGATGGCCAAGCATACTCGGAAAGACAAGACTGATGCAAAGCCTACCCGAAAGACTTGTTTTACACTTAGTTTATTTTGAATATGTAATTTGAGTATGTATGATTGTATTTAGGGTTTCTAGAAGGAATGACAGTTGTC
>NW_027498993.1:0-108113 GCF_021521415.1 Bidens hawaiensis
CATTCATTTCATAGAAAAAAAAAGATTGTTTTAAAAAGTAAAGATGGAGCCTGGAAGTCAAAGCATGTAAGTTTGTTTTAAGAAGAAACGATAAGAAGTCAAACATTATGTCTTCTAAGTTAGCTCTAATATGGCCTTTTCGGCACAAAAAAAAGAAAAAAAAAGGATATGTGACGACACCTATGTGGCATGTCTATTACTCTATTACTGCATTTTTTAAGAAAAAAGGGACTTGAATTTCAAGATAAAACATACAGATTACCTTTAGGAAGCTTGAAAATCATTCATATACTGATTATTGATAAGCAATTTACATATTAAAAGACACCATATGTTCATTTACCAAGTATTTCAGAAGAACGTACTTGCCTAGTGTCACGTAGAATCATTTGATAAGCCCGAATTTGTAAAAGCAGATCGCCATGTCCCTATCTTCTGTGGTGAGATTCCAGGATCTTTTTCATGATCGGCAAAGCCTTGTTCGAAGTAGTTGCTTTGATGGCGTGCTTCAGAGGGATACACATGTTAAATAACAAGAAAAACAATAAGCTTTCCTCGCTCCATGCAATTAAAAACCTTTGTGACTTCCTCCAAACACCATTTCGATGTTGCAAAATTGCTTGATAAAATTACTACAACAAATCTTGAGTCTTTTATCGCCTCTAGGAGTGCGGGAGCAATGAAATTCCCAATATCAAGTGACCTATCATCTTTGTAGGTTATGATGCGTTTTCAAATCAAGGCTTCTAATAAATGGTTGGTGAAAGTAGTGCGAGTGTCCTTCCCTCGGAAACTCAAGAATACATCATTACCCAGTGGCGGACATACATTGTGGGGAGGGGTAACCTCCGCTACGGCTCAACATTTTACAAGTGGTGTAAAAAAAAATTGGCCGATTTTCGTGTTTCGTTACCGCTAGAAAAAATAACGTTACCGCTAAGATTTTAAGCCCAACCAATCTATGTTTTAAACCCAATCAAAAGCCAAAGCCCAAACAAAAAAACCCATTAACCCAACCCAACCAAACCATCGTTCACCACTTCACCTATCCATTTACAACAAAACAAATAAAGTAGTAGCGCAGCTCCACAGTCCACGCCACCGCCGGCGCCGGACGAACCAGCCGGACAACCTCCACACCACCACACTAGTCACCTGTCACCACCGGTCCACAACCACCGCCCACAGGTAAGATTTTTCAATTTCTTGTTTAAACTAAAATTAATTTAGGATTTAGAGTTTAGGTTTAAATTGGAATTGAATAGGTATTTAAGGTTTATGTTTAAATTGGGGTTGATTGCCTTTTAGTTTTCTGTGTAAATTGTCATATTGGAATTGAATATTGGTTATTGATTATTGATATCAGGTTTTTGTTTAAAATTTTGTTTAGGAACTTTGAATCTTTGAAGATGAGTAAACTAGTTCTTATTAGCAACGTTTTTAAACGTCAAAGAAAAGAAAACGATGACATTGGTTCATCTTCACCAAGTTTAAATATTCCAACTTCATGTTCAAATATGGTTGATGATTTGCAAGAAAATGAAGATATCGGTCCAAGTTCAAATATTCCTTCGACTTCAAGTCCTTCGATACGCTCAAAAATCATTTTGGATGATCTTCATTCGGATCCCGCCGACAGCCCACCTATTACTAGTTATCATCCTAATCAAATAGATGACGTAAGAAGAACATATATTGTTAAAAAAGCTTTTCAACCACGAGGTCATAACTTTAAATGGTCAAACTTTTCTAGTGGCCAGAGACGTTTTAATGCCAAATGGTTTGATAAATATGATTGGTTGGAGTGTAGCACTAAACAAGAAAAAGCGTATTGCTTATGTTGTTACTTGTTTTATGGAAGTGTTGGTAATCAAGGTGGAAGAGAGGTTTTTGTTAGTGGAGGCTTTTGTAATTGGTGTAAACTGGGTGCCTTAAAGGAACACGTTGGGGAAGTTCATAGTGTTCATAATAATTCGGTGCAAAAATGTTACATCTTTTGAACCAAAAGCAATCCTATGAGGCGAATGTCACTAAGCATAGTAATGAAGAAAAGATTGCAAATTGGTATCGATTATTGGGTTCTGTTCGTAGTTCGAGATTCTTGTTAGAAAATAGTTTATCATTTCGTGGTCATAATGAATCTGAAGACTCTTTTTTAAAGGGCTCTTTCTTGCGATTTTAAAGTTGATTTGTGAGAACAACCCGGATATTGGTAAGTATTGTTTAGGGAATGCAAAAAAGAATAATAAGTTAACAACTCCTTCAATACAGAAAGACATTATCGATTGCTTTGCGAAAGAAGTAGCCAAAAGGCTTTGTGAAGAATTTAAAGATGATGTGTTTGGGTTGTTAGCCGATGAGTCTAGTGACGTGTCTTAAAAAGAACAAATGGCCAAAGTTGTGAGATATGTTGATAAACGCGGAGTTGTTAAAGAAAGTTTAATTGGAGTTGCTCACGTAATAATACATCTTCTGCAACTTTTAATGAAGCCATCGTTTCTTTATTATCAAATAACTAGATCAAGTAAGTAATACGTTTCATACTTTTGTTACATAAACTTTAATAAAATATATTATATATGTATCTTATACTTATAGTTTATAATTGTTCACACAGGTCAGGGGTACGATTATGATGGTACAAGCAACATATGAGGAAAGTTTAATGGATTAAAAGCTTTGATTTTTAGAGATAATCCATCAGCACATTACGTACATTGATTTGCTCATCAACTTCAATTAATGATTGTGGCTGTTACAAAAAAACATACTAGTGTCAAGAAAACACACAACTTTTCCTTTGGTTTATCGAATATTGAAGCTAGCATTGGTTTTACCGGTTGCAACTGCAACCATTGAAAGGTTTTCTCTAAAATGAAGCTTATCAAGACGGATTTGCGCAATCAAATGGGTAGTGAGTATTTGAACAATGTTTTAGTTTGTATGGTCGAAAGAGAAACGTTTGATAAAGTAAATGAAGAAGATGTAATGGCTCGGTTTCAAGCTATCAAAAACCGAAGATGAGATATTTACAGCCCAACCTAAATCCGCCGTTGTTGGGTTTCTTAACCAGGTTAGTTTAGATATATTTGTTGTCGTGTTGTTTATATTTGTTTCGTTAACATTGTATTAAATATGGGGAAAAAAATTGGCCGCTATGGCTATTTCGAGTCTAGACCAGCCAATGTCGTTACCCTGTGTACTCTTGTCATACTTGATGATGATGCATATGACACCATCTCTACAATTAATCGTGATAACAAAAAAATAAAATAAAAATAAATAAATAAAAATCAGATTGGAAGGGAGTCTACAAAGCTTTTAAAAGTAAGAAACTTAAATTGTTTAAAATCACATAATATAACAAACATCAAGGCATAACTGCACTATCAAACATTTTACCTAGATAAAACCTATGCAGTTAATGCGGAAAAAACATCGGTCAAGGACCAATATTTGAGATATCGGTTATCGCTGTGAGATAACAGTAATTTTAATCTCATGCAAAATTTATGTATATAGCAATTAGGAGTGAAAACGAGCCGAGCTGAGCCCGAGCTCGATTCATGAGTAGATTTGAAGAATGTTGCACATAATTTGTTTTATAATTTTATTTTTTATAATATATACTTTTTTTTTCAAATTCTAATTAATATCATTCGATTCAAATTCACTTGTTGATGAAGTTTTAAATTGTAACTTTCTTTTTTATCTTTTTTAATTTCTTTATACGTACTCTTGTAGTTGTAAGTTGTTAATTATTCTATTATTCACAAGTTCGAGGTTATTATTGTGAGGATAAAGAGGTTCAATCTTTATAAACACTAAAGCAAAAATAACCCTACACAATATTTTGCATATGGCTTGTGTAAGGCCTAAATATATATGTAGGGTTTAAACAAAAATGTTTGTGTAGGACTGACACATATATGCAGGGTTTACACAACAATGCTGGTTTTGTTTTAAATTGTAACTTTCTTTTTATTTTTTTAATTTCTTTATACGTACTCTTGTACTTGTAAGTTGTAATTATTCTATTATTCACAATTTCGAGGTTATTATCATGAGGATAAAGAGGTTCAATCATCGTAACAATAAACCAAAAAATAACCCTACACAATATTTCACGTATGGCTTGTGAAGGGCTAACATATATATGTAAGGTTTAAATTCAAAAATGTTTGTGTAGGGCTGACACATATATGTAGTGCTTACAAAATAATGCTAGTTTTTTGTAGGCTTCCAAAATTAGTGTAGGATTTGACAACTGAGTGTAGGCTTAATTCATTTGTGATGATTAGTGTAGTATTACAATTTACACCTTATGTAGCTATCATAGAACTAATATATGGATCGTGTAGAAAAAAAAACATTTATTTGTGGTGTAGGTCCCCCCGGGGCGTCGCCGATCGATACTAGATCCGCACGAGGTCTAGGAGTGCGGAATCCTCCTAGACTCGTTAATGGTGTACAAGACGAAGAACACAAACACGTACACGAACAAATATACGAACAAATACAAGTTATTTTTATTAATAACTCAACACGTGATATAATCACAGTTACAGACTCTCGACCTCACGTCACTTGACTCACGAACAATAACTGACTTACACGAACAACTTGAACAACTTCTAAACAATAAGCCGTAACCTATATAAATACACGACAACTTCGCCTCAGGCGTAAAATCCAGGATCATCTGAATGAATCTCGGATACATAATAAACCTCTCACGAGCCATCGCTCTCCTCTGTCTATCGATCTCGTAAAGGACCATCTGACTAAAACTATAGCGTTTATTGTAAGTCAGTGCAGTCATTGCGGACTGCATGGTCGCACCCATACCGTCAGTGCCCGCCTTCCTCCCAGACATGCAAACTATCATAACGTGCATGAGGAAGCGCCACTGATCAAGCAGAAAACCCTTCCGTCTCTGTGTATCGCCTAATGGACCAGAATAGCCCATTCGGAGAAACGCTCCATCACGAAACGGAGCCACAAACTCAGTTGGGTCGTCCCTCGTCTCTTCTCCAAACCGTAACGCCACCCGAATCTGTTCAGAATTGAACTGAACCTGTTGATTGTTCACAGTCGCTCGCATGACCGGGGGCTCAATACGACAATCGTATTCTACCGTCTGCCAAAAGTCTTCGATATTTGGTAAGGATATCGGCAGAGTCGTCGTGATAGCATGAAAAATCCTCGAGCGTATGAGGAAAGTAATAATCTCGCGGTAATCCTCAACGCCGCTCGCTTCCGGGTCAAGGGTGATGTACATATTGTGACCCGGGAAAAATTGCCTCTGATTGTCACCGTCGTCTCCTCCTGCACCTCCAGCACCAGCTACCGCGGCCATATCTGCAACAAACGAACCAAGTTAGTTAAACATTAAGACTTAGCACAAGTTCGCTTTGTTACCATGAGCGAAGTTGTGATAAACTTTTTATAGGCGAAGTTAAAGGTGGGGCGAAGTTGGGAACAACTTCGCTTCAGCTTTAAGTTCGTCTATTTAACATTCAGTAAAATTGATCTAGGCGAAGTTAATGTTAACTTCGCCTCATCACAACATCGCCTCAGGCGAAGTTAATGACAACATCGCCTCAGGCGAAGATAAGCCTCAGGTGAAGTTACAGATAACTTCGCCTAAACCTTAAGTTCGCCTGAATCTGAATCGGCGACAGTAAGGATTATGGAACAACGTGCAGTTGATGATTTCGTGATTAAGGAATCCGGAAAACATGATGTTCATTTGCTAGATCTATCCGAGAAGTCAACTTTTTATTTCCTCATATATTATTTCTGGATTAGACTTTAGGCGAAGTTGACTTCTCGGAAAACATGAAATTACTTTTCAAGTCTACTACTTCGTAAGAAGTTCATTTGCTATGTTTAACAGAAAATTGATCCAACCTTGGAAAATGATAGTTATACTGATTCTGTGTGCTTAACTAGTGAAGTTATTAGGCTTAAAAGGCTTTAGAACAGTCATTGTATGTCATGGTAACTTTTTAATGGTGCGTAAAAGTAGATGTGATACAAACTAAATTTACTTGATTTTACGTGGAAACTCCTTAAGAGTTTTGCATGTCTTCATATATATCTTTCCGAATGATAGGCAGAAAAGTGATTACCCAGTCATACACGAGCCCGTAAGTGTTCTGATTCCCGTGAAGATAGCGTTTCAACATACTGCAGTGCTCCAGATTCGGGACTTGCAGTTAATTTATACTTTGAAGTCTATGTTTATTCGAAAAAAAAAAAAAAAAAAAAAAAGAGTATTTGGAGTTTTCGTCTGTATGGCCAGGTGTACACGATTATTGTGAGACCGGAGATGTTGCTCCGTCAACGAGTGAAACTTGTTATCTCTGGGTCTTACGTGTGAACAAATACGTGTCAACTCTGGATATGGGGTTGAGTTTGTGAATGGGATATTGATTGAAACTGGATATTGACAAATATTTGGGTGTTTGTGGGCAATGAAATTGTTGTTGTTCGAGGTTGACCAATTGAAGAAAGTCAAATTGAACTGAAGGTTTTTGTCATTACTGGATGGCGGTCAGAGCATATTATTTATGTTATTTTCAAGGCGTTCGAGAATTGGATCCTGAAACGTGATGCTTATTTATTAGAGTGAAAATTCTGGAACAAGTTGGATTTAATCGGGAACTAAAGTGTTTATGTTCTTGATCGTTATCCCTGGTGATTGAAGATGCTTCGGATTAATTAATGGTCATGTGTTAGATTCTGTCAAGGTGGTTTTGTGATGAAATTGATCACTTGATGTTGAGTAGTTGAAGATTAAACCTTATCGTATGCCGACGAGTTGGTGAAGTTGTGGAGGAAGCCCAACTTCACGTGTTGGTGAAGTCAGATGGACTCACGTGATTGGTTGAGATGATCTATTGGCACGAGGATGCATGCATTTCAAAGACCTCAATCGTTATAGTCGGAGAAGCTTACACTGAAGGGGAGATCTGATATGGAAGAGGCTGGGTGATTGGTAGATTTGTGAAGCTACAAGACAGTTTCAGACACGGCTGGTTGAAGAGCAAACCGCAGATCATCAGTTAAGAGGGAGTCTGTTGGTGCATGTTTTGTAACAGATGATCTTTCGTGTTTGTTAGAATTGAGAGCAACGGTCAAAGGGGAGTCTGTTGGTGCATTTTGTGACCGTCGCTATGCAATTCTGACCAGCGGAACGCCACAGGCGAAGTTATAACAACTTCGCCACAGGCGAAGTTATATCAACTTCGCCACAGGCGAAGTTGTAACAACTTCGCCTACAGGCCCAAGCCTGTGAAGTTTATATATATATATGTGTGTCATGTTTAAGGTTAAAGAATCCAGAAATCAGAGTATTGTGTGATAAGTTTAATTAGCTAGAGAGAAACCGAAAGAGTGAGCCGTGTGGGACGGCCCGAGGTAGAGCTCACCTCAGGTCGGCGTGTCATTTGTTTTCGTGTTTGGTTGATTATTATATATAAGAATCTGCAGATTTGTTTATCCCGTTCTTGTATTTGTTCGTGTATTTGTTCGTGTACGTGTTTGTGTTCTTCGTCTTGTACACCATTAACGAGTCTAGGAGGATTCCGCACTCCTAGACCTCGTGCGGATCTCGTATCGATCGGCAGCGCCCCCGGGGGGACCTACAATTGGTATCAGAGCCTTAAGCTCTTATGCTATGGTTCGAGATCTGCGTTTTGGTGTTTCTGGCACGTTTCTGTGCGTTTCTGGCCGAACAGCGCCGCAGGCGAAGTTATTGTTCATCAGGCGAAGTTGCCGTCACTGTTCGTAGGGTTTCAGCGAAGATATAAGGTCTGGCGAAGTTATGGACAGGCGAAGTTATAGCCAGGCGAAGTTATGAACAGGCGAAGTTGACTTTAGGCGAAGTTGACTTCTCGGCGACGTTAAAAAAAAAAAAAAAGAGTATTTGGAGTTTTCGTCTGTATGGCCAGGTGTACACGATTATTGTGAGACCGGAGATGTTGCTCCGTCAACGAGTGAAACTTGTTATCTCTGGGTCTTACGTGTGAACAAATACGTGTCAACTCTGGATATGGGGTTGAGTTTGTGAATGGGATATTGATTGAAACTGGATATTGACACATATTTGGGTGTTTGTGGGCAATGAAATTGTTGTTGTTCGAGGTTGACCAATTGAAGAAAGTCAAATTGAACTGAAGGTTTTTGTCATTACTGGATGGCGGTCAGAGCATATTATTTATGTTATTTTCAAGGCGTTCGAGAATTGGATCCTGAAACGTGTGACATTCATGATAAAACGAGGTACACTATATTCATTACGTAACAAGAAAACGATAAATCGGTTAATTCGTAGTGCTTAAACGAGTAACCGACCTATACTAATTATGACCCGTATACATACTGAGGGGTCATATACGAGTTATATATATGTTATAGAGGCTAACATATTGATATTTAGGCCCCGGTACGTTTAAAACTCTTTAAACGAAAAAAGTTTCGTTTATCGATACGCTATAAGCTTAAACGCAATCGTTAATATCAAAACAAGCATTGTAGCATCCGTTAAGCCGAAAAAGATTTATAAAACACTTATATGACATGTTCTAAGCAATCCGTGAAAATATTTTGGAATTTTACAACGAGTCAGTACGTTTTTCTTATTTTACAAAAATAAGCTGAAAAACACTCGTTTTTACGCTATTTCTTACACCCGAATTAATTTTCTTGCGAAAAACCGGACCCGAACTAAATTTAAAATGGGCTTTTCATGTTTGGGCTTGTATGAATAATTAAATGGGCCAAAACAGCCCATTAAGGGCCTCTAAATAATTCCGAACGGAACTATTGTTCCCACCAAACATCACACCTTTTAATAACTTACATCCTAAGACTTCTTATTCATTATAACATACTGAATTTTCAAGTCCAGCAGCTCAAAACCTCTGCTCTCTCAACTTCCTTTCAAAAACCCTAAGGTAAGATCAAAGTTTATAAAGATTTAACAAAGCTTGATGCATATAATTAACATATAAACATGTTTTAGTTAGTTTTAAACATGTTTAACCATCCAAAAACCCTAAAAATCAAGTAAAATTATGTTTTGATGTTAAACATGTTTACAAACCAGGAACATATACTTTTTTGGTCAAAAACGCGGAATAGAACATGAATACAACGTTTTACGGTTAGAAAGTTCGGTTTGAACCCAAAACCGAAACCCTAATTATCAAGGCTGTTACATGGATGATTTATGCTTGGTTTGATGTTATATGATATGTAGATATACTGAGTTTGCAACCCGAGACCCGGAAAGTCGTTTAAGCTAGCAAAATTCATCGAAAACCGACAAGGTAAACCCGTAATACTCGTTTAGGGGCTGTTTAGTATTAGGTTGTGACGTGCTTGTTGTTAGCTTGTGAAAACTTGCAGGGACATTAGGGATCATATAAATGAGTCCCTGTTCAAATTTGGTAATTTTTCGATAAACGGAGAATATTTGGTGAATTTATTCCCGTTTATGAGCGTTTATTTGGGAAAAATAGCTAAACATATTGAAAAATTATGAAACTTGGTTTTGAAGTTTGATATGGGATGGTAAGATCACTGGTAAAGTTTGGGAATCATTGGAAATGTCTAAGTATGGTTTGTGCGATCATGGCTTAACCGAATTTTAACAGCCGAAAAACGCACAAAAAAGCATTTTTTCAAAAGAGTTAGGTTCTGGAAATTTTTCTGGGGCTATGTAATGACATTAAGGCCATTGGTAAAAATTATCGGATTTTTCGTAGGTCGTTTGATATAAACGGGCCATTTATTACACGATTATAACCTATAAAATGAATTTTTATAAATAAATAAATAATCATAAAATTTCTGAAAATATTTTTATAAAATTCTCCATGTATTAATGTATTTTTACAAAAATTTACATAATTTATATATAAGTACATATTTAGTTATGATTAATCAAAGATTTAAATTATAATTGTTTTAACGAAACCGGCAGTTTTGTGTTTAACGGACTGACTGGTATGTCAAAATCTCAAAAGTGGCCAAATATCATATTTTTGAATGATATTAATAAAAACGAACTTTTTACGAAAATTCCGGACAATTCGGGTGAATTGTGCGCGTTTTGTATAATCAAAACCGTGTAAAAACGGAAACGAACCCTGCAATCAAACCAGACACCGAAACTTTAAAATTCTTTCATAAATCAAATCATTTTATCAATCAATATATTTACTTAAGTTTTATGTGATCTTACCTAATCCCGAAACGTATAAACGATCAACTGAGCTAGGCTCGGAAAACGGTGAAACTGAGCCAAATCCAGTTTTAAACATTTCATAGTATACAACGTCACAATCTAAGACTATGGTCATGTTCTGGGCCTAACAGCTATACCCAGATTATCTATACAGCCCGACTTAGCTTAAACACTGTACTAGTAATAACAATACGATACCGTTTATAGGAATCAGGCTATAAACGAGACATCTGACTATTTGATACGTGATTTCTGTGCGAACTACGATAAGGTGAGTTTCACGACCCCCACTTTCTAAACTGTGTTACGAACGTTTGGGGTGAAAAGCATGTTTACATAAACTGTTATACTTGAAAACGTGTGATGATGTGGATTATCTAAGTACTAACACTTGACAAGTCCCTACAAACACAAGTGATTAACTTCGTGCCGGTGGCGTGTGGATAGTACTATCGGTTTGACAAACCCAACTGTGACAGAGCCGGTGGGGTAAGCCGGAACATATGTAAAAACCAGTTGCACATTGTCATTATATATTTACATACTGCTATGTGGTGTTAGACATAGTACATACATGGGGCAAAATTGGCTGTTAAATGCCAACAGGAGTGCATGGGCAGGAGAGGCCATGCAGTATAGCTCGTTTCGGTTTCACTTGTGGCTTAGTATAATGCATCATACACAGACATTTATACATACACACTGTAAACTTTACAAACTCGTGAACTGATTTCATTGATACTCGTGAAACTTGAAACTCACCAACTAGACGTAGTTGACCCGTTTTAACATGCTTTTCAGGTAAAGCAAAAGTGGAATGATTTGCTTACCTGCTTGGTGTTAGGAAGAAAGTTGAATAGCTGTGAATAGACGCAGATATAATACTGTATAAGAAGCTCGTAAACCGGTTATGTGTTTTTCTCATCTAGTTTGTAAACTTAGTACCAACCCATGTATTATGATGTAAATTAGTTTATGAATTTCTTTATAAACAATGTTGTTGATACCAGTGTTATCTGTTACATTCCCGTAATACGCTTCCGCAACTACCTAGTCGGGGTGTGACAGAAGTTGGTATCAGAGCCATTGGTTATAAAGAATTAGGATGTCCCTTAGGATACCCTAAGATAACCGTAGGCTCGATTAACTCTGGGAATAAAATAATATTAAATTATATACACGAATGATTCTCGTGATGAACGCGAATGGACAAGTGGGTTATTATGGTCCGGAACGTAATAACAGACTTGTTTGTACGAGGAAATTCGAGAAGAAGTCTATAAACAATCGAATAGGTAAAAACAGCAACATATGTGTATAAAATGTAATAATAGATAAATATTTGTGTATATAAACGATTATTTGTGCTTATGTGTATAAATACCTGCACGTATCTTACTATGATTAATATAGAAGGATATTATTCTTATCACTAACCATTGTGCAGGAATATGTCAAGATCTACTGATCGTGTACCTAATGCCCTACCAACAAGGCCTGAGGAGGAGGAGGAGGATCCGGAAGAAGAAACTGAGGAGGAACCAGAGGAGATAGAAGAAGGTGCAGCTGCGGTAATTCCACGTGAGGTACCCGCGGATCAACCCGACTTATCGGGTTATCGTTGTGACACCTATCCCCCTAGGGAATCCCCTAGGAATGTTACAGGACAGGGAGCTACTAGTGCTTATCGTTCGCCTGTTAGAGCACCCAGATCCCCTACTCCACCTGTACAGCATGCACCAGTACCCCCACCCACTATTAGAAACCGTCAGACCGCTCGTATTTCAGTGCGTCCACCTGAGCACACTTCTTTCCCACCTCGATCTACGTACCATAGGGGAGAAACATCGCGTGTCCGGGTAACAGAGATACCTATTCCTACTTGGGGTTTACCCGCCCCGGTACTCGAGCCACCTCGTCATTCTGATTCAGCATGGTTTGGTTTAGCGACTGATCAGCTTTTAGAACACTCACATACGATAAATAGCCTAAACCAGCATAGACACGATATGTATGATCACATGAGGTATATGCAGCAGGAAATCAGAATTGTACAAAGATCCAGTGCTGACAGCCACGGGCGTCAGGATCGAGCGATGATACTACTGGGGGCGTGTTTAGCGGTTAATGCGGCCCTAGTGGCTGCTGTGATTTGGTTGTGGTTCCATGTTGCAAAGAATGGATAGGACCTAGTAGTCTGGTCTTATGTATATAGTCTTTTGATATCCCAAGCAGTATTTTGTTACAACGTGTTGGGCTGGCTTGGGAGTTGTTTGTGGTTTAGTTCTATTTCAAGCACTGGCCCTTATCGGGTTAAGTCTACATGTCACTTGGTGACAAATTTTGATACGCATATACAAGCGCTGGCCTATACCAGGTTAAGCCTATGCGCTAATTTTGGATGCATATGTACAGTAATGATTATAATTAATACAAACGTGTTTTCTTTGGCATAGTTATGTGTTGTGAAGGTGTAATATCGTAAAGTTGTGTTGATCATAGTGAAACGATATTGATTATTATATAATTGATTATTCTATAGAATGGCCCCGAGGAAAACAAACCCTTTCTCTGAGGCGGAAGTGGCCGCAATGATTGCTCGTCAACTACAAGCAGTGATACCAACAATTGTAGCACAAGTCACTGCAGGCATACGTGCTAACAATACTGTTAATCAACCTACGAGCACCACCACGGCCACTGTTAATACACCTCCGCCGGACACTAATGTAGCCCCGGGTGTTACTACCCCGGTGAATACTGATAATGTCATAAATAATAATAACACTCTCCCAACTATGAATGTCACTGGGAACCCAGAACCTGTTGTGCACCTTGATAATATCCCGAACCCTGTACCGGTTGTTAATACAACTAACAATGATAATACTCAGACCAATACCGATAATAATAATAATAATAACCGAGAACCCCCGCGTCAGGAGTACTCATACAAACAATTTTCATCATGTAAATCGATTGAGTTTAAGGGTATTGAAGGACCTGGTGGACTGGTCGAATGGATAGAAGACACCGAATTAGAAATTAATATCAGTAAGTGTCCACCGAACCGCGTGGTCAAATTTGTTACCAGTATGTTTCTAGACCAAGCGCTGATGTGGTGGAACACGGTAGTCCAAATAAGGGGACAAGATGCCATTAATCGTATGTCATGGGCTGAATTAAAAACCCTTATGTTAGAACAATTTAGCCCAAGAGATGAGATTCTGAAATTAGAACACGAACTTTGGAATTTGGAAATGAGAGGCACTGATCATCGAAGTTACATAAATCGTTTCATTGAATTGACTCGTTTGGTACCATGGTCAATTATTCCGGAATCCAAGCGCATTGAGCGTTATATTTGGGGACTAACCCCAGCTGTGAGAAGTATAGTCTATTCCGCAGCCCACCCAACTTTAGAGAGTGCCGTGTTACAAGCCAGCATCGCTACTTTTGACCTTACAAGAAATGGTGTATTAAGAGTTCCAGGAGAATCATCCAGTTTGAATCGAACTAGTTATACCTCTAGAACACAAGTGAAATCTCAGAATAAACGATTATGCCCTACAACTCAGGACTATGCTATGACCAGTTTCGACATGAAACATGATACATACAAGGGGTCATTTCCGAAGTGTGGAAAGTGTAATTTTCATCATACTGGAAATTGTCAAACGATCATATGTCAGAGAAGCGGAAATATTGGGCATAATACCCCAAGTGGTAGAACAATAATGAATACTTCAAACCGACAGTTTCAAACAACCCAACCCCGTCGTTCACAAACACCTAGTCACCAACCAATCCGACAACAATCTAATCAGCAAACTCCATCTACAATGAACCCTCATACATGTTATAAATGTGGCAGTACGGGACATTTTCGGAGATACTGCCCCAATTTGAACCCGAGTACAGTGAGAAGGCAGAACCAAGCACAAGCATCAACCTCAAACACAGCTAAGGGACGCGCGTTTGTATTAGGACCGGGTGAAGCGCGTCATGATCCGAATGTGGTGACAGGTACATTCTTAGTTTCGGGTCAGTATGCTTCAGTTTTGTTTGATACGGGCGCCGATAGAAGTTTCGTATCTGTTAACTTCTTACCTTTAGAAAATATGCCGGTTAGTGAACTAACAAAACCATATACTATAGAACTCGCTAACGGTAAGCCTATACTTGTTAATCGAATAGTCCGAGACTGTTCCCTTATCCTAAACGACCACCCATTCCTTATTGATTTACTTCCAGTAGAATTGGGAAGTTTCGATGTTATAGTCGGTATGGACTGGCTATCTAAGTATAAAGCTGAAATTGTCTGTAAGGATAAGACCGTTAGAATACCTCTTTCGAATGATGAGGCTAAAATTGTTCAAGGTGAGAAATCTGGTACGGTACTGCCTCTCATATCTCAACTTAAGGCATTGAGATACTTACGCCAAGGTTGTACTTTATACTTGGCGAGCGTAACAGTTAAGAAACCCGAGGAAAAACGAATGGAAGACATCCCAGTGGTACACGAGTATTCAGATGTATTCCCCGATGAGTTGCCTGGTTTACCACCGACCCGACAAGTAGAATTCCGTATTGACTTGATACCAGGAGCAGCACCCATTGCTAAGGCACCTTATAGACTTGCGCCTTCTGAAATGCAAGAACTGTCCAACCAGTTACAAGAATTACTGGACAGGGGTTTTATTCGCCCTAGTTACTCACCGTGGGGAGCACCAGTGTTGTTTGTAAAGAAGAAGGATGTGAGTTTTCGAATGTGTATTGATTACCGGGAATTGAATAAAGTGACTGTAAAGAATAGATACCCCTTACCTCGAATTGATGACTTGTTTGATCAGCTCCAAGGTGCGAAGTATTTTTCAAAAATTGATCTTAGATCTGGTTATCATCAAGTGAGAATTCAGGAAGAAGAAGTACCAAAAACAGCCTTCCGAACTCGGTATGGTCACTATGAATTCTTGGTTATGCCGTTTGGGTTGATAAACGCACCTGCAGTGTTTATGGACCTCATGAACCGAGTTTGCAAACCTTACCTTGACAAGTTCGTGATAGTGTTTATCGATGACATTTTGATATATTCGAGAAGTAAGGAGGAACACGAACAACATTTGCGGGAAATCTTAAAATTATTGAGGCAAGAGAAGTTATACGCAAAGTTGTCCAAATGTGAGTTTTGGCTACAAGAAGTACAGTTTTTGGGACACATTGTGAACCATCAAGGAATCCAAGTAGACCCAAGTAAAATTGAGGCCATTAAGAATTGGCAAGTGCCTAAGTCACCAAGAGAAATTCGTCAATTCTTAGGACTAGCCGGGTATTATAGAAGATTCATTGAAAACTTTTCAAGTATTGCACAACCTCTAACCCTTCTAACTCAAAAAGATCGAGCATATGAATGGGGAGAAGAATAAGAAATGGCCTTCCTAACGTTAAAACAGAAGTTATGTGAGGCTCCAATATTAAGCCTTCCAGATGGAACTGATGAATTGGTGGTATATTGTGACGCATCTCGTAAAGGTTTAGGATGCGTACTGATGCAAAGAAAGAAAGTAATAGCATATGCTTCCCGACAATTAAAAGTACATGAAAAGAATTATACGACCCATGATTTGGAATTGGGAGCAGTTATCTTTGCATTGAAGATTTGGAGACATTACTTGTATGGCACTAAATGTACCATCTATACTGATCACAAAAGCCTACAACACATATTCGATCAGAAAGAGCTAAACATGAGACAAAGGAGATGGGTAGAACTGTTAAATGATTATGATTGTGAGATTAAATACCATCCGGGTAAGGCTAACGTAGTAGCTGATGCTTTAAGCCGAAAAGACAGAATCAGACCATTAAGGGTACGAGCACTCGGAATGATTGTTCAAAGTAGCCTAACCGAACAAGTTCGCATTGCACAAGATGAGGCCTTGAAGACAGATCAGCTAGAAAAAGAAGAACTACATGGAAATGAAAGGAATTTTGAGAAGAAAACCGATGAAGTATATTATTACAAAAAACGGGTCTGGATTCCAACACTTCATAAACTCCGAAAGCTGATACTTGATGAAGCACACAAATCCAAATATTCTATTCATCCAGGTACTGATAAGATGTATAAGGATGTCAAAGAATTTTACTGGTGGCCTGGTATGAAAAAGGATATAGCCGTGTATGTAAGTAAATGTGCAACATGTGCAAGGGTAAAGGCGGAATATCAAAAACCTTCGGGAATGTTACAACAACCCGAAATCCCACAATGGAAATGGGAACAAATTACCATGGACTTTGTGACACACCTTCCTAAAACCTCTCGAGGACACAACGCAATTTGGGTAATTGTGGACCGATTAACCAAATCCGCACACTTTATTCCCATCCGTAACAACTACACCACCGAAAAACTCGCTCAAATTTACATCGATGAAATAGTATCTCGACACGGAGTACCCCTTTCGATTATTTCCGATCGAGACAGTCACTTTACTTCACATTTCTGGCAAGCAGTACAAGAAGCCTTGGGAACCCGAATCGACCTAAATACAACTTACCATCCCCAAACCGATGGTCAATCTGAACGAACCATCCAAACCTTAGAAGATTTACTTCGTGCTTGTGTACTGGACTTCAAAGGGAATTGGGATCAACACCTCCCGCTCATTGAATTCTCTTACAATAACAGTTATCACAGTAGTATACAAGCAGCACCTTATGAAGCTCTATACGGACGAAAATGTAGATCACCACTATGTTGGACAGAAGTGGGTGATACTCAAATTTCAAGATCCGATTTAATTCAGGAAACCACCGATAAGATTCACCAAGTTAAACAAAAATTGAAAGCTGCCCGTGACCGACAAAAGAGTTATGCCGATATTCGCAGAAAACCGTTATCTTTTGAAATAGGTGATAAGGTATTTTTAAAAGTATCGCCATGGAAGGGTGTTATAAGATTTGGAAAGACTGGGAAACTAGCCCCGAGATATATCGGACCTTTTGACATTGTTGCAAAAATTGGTCCCGTAGCATACCGATTAAAACTACCCTTAGAACTGAGCACTATTCACAACGTGTTTCATGTATCGAATCTGAAAAAGTGTTTGACTGATGAAACGACAATAGTACCACTGGAAGATGTTCAGATCGACAAAAAAACTCAACTTCGTAGAGGAACCGGTAGAAATTATAGACGGGAAAACCAAACAGTTACGACACAACAAAATTTCATTGGTAAAAGTTCGGTGGAATTCAAAACAAGGACCCGAATATACTTGGGAACGAAAGGACGAATTCCGAAAGAAATACCCACACCTGTTCCCTAGAAAACCGATGACACATTAAATTTCGGGGACGAAATTTCTTAATGGGGGGAGAATGTGACATTCATGATAAAACGAGGTACACTATATTCATTACGTAACAAGAAAACGATAAATCGGTTAATTCGTAGTGCTTAAACGAGTAACCGACCGATACTAATTATGACCCGTATACATACTGAGGGGTCATATACGAGTTATATATATGTTATAGAGGCTAACATATTGATATTTAGGCCCCGGTACGTTTAAAACTCTTTAAACGAAAAAGGTTTCGTTTATCG
This sequence comes from Bidens hawaiensis, assembly GCF_021521415.1. Lineage (NCBI taxonomy): Eukaryota > Viridiplantae > Streptophyta > Magnoliopsida > Asterales > Asteraceae > Bidens > Bidens hawaiensis. The sequence continues at coordinate 17,871 of NW_027498993.1, forward strand.
ATACGCTATAAGCTTAAACGCAATCGTTAATATCAAAACAAGCATTGTAGCATCCGTTAAGCCGAAAAAGATTTATAAAACACTTATATGACATGTTCTAAGCAATCCGTGAAAATATTTTGGAATTTTACAACGAGTCAGTACGTTTTTCTTATTTTACAAAAATAAGCTGAAAAACACTCGTTTTTACGCTATTTCTTACACCCGAATTAATTTTCTTGCGAAAAACCGGACCCGAACTAAATTTAAAATGGGCTTTTCATGTTTGGGCTTGTATGAATAATTAAATGGGCCAAAACAGCCCATTAAGGGCCTCTAAATAATTCCGAACGGAACTATTGTTCCCACCAAACATCACACCTTTTAATAACTTACATCCTAAGACTTCTTATTCATTATAACATACTGAATTTTCAAGTCCAGCAGCTCAAAACCTCTGCTCTCTCAACTTCCTTTCAAAAACCCTAAGGTAAGATCAAAGTTTATAAAGATTTAACAAAGCTTGATGCATATAATTAACATATAAACATGTTTTAGTTAGTTTTAAACATGTTTAACCATCCAAAAACCCTAAAAATCAAGTAAAATTATGTTTTGATGTTAAACATGTTTACAAACCAGGAACATATACTTTTTTGGTCAAAAACGCGGATTAGAACATGAATACAACGTTTTTACGGTTAGAAAGTTCGGTTTGAACCCAAAACCGAAACCCTAATTATCAAGGCTGTTACATGGATGATTTATGCTTGGTTTGATGTTATATGATATGTAGATATACTGAGTTTGCAACCCGAGACCCGGAAAGTCGTTTAAGCTAGCAAAATTCATCGAAAACCGACAAGGTAAACCCGTAATACTCGTTTAGGGGCTGTTTAGTATTAGGTTGTGACGTGCTTGTTGTTAGCTTGTGAACACTTGCAGGGACATTAGCGATCATATAAATGAGTCCCTGTTCAAATTTGGTAATTTTTCGATAAACGGAGAATATTTGGTGAATTTATTCCCGTTTATGAGCGTTTATTTGGGAAAAATAGCTAAACATATTGAAAAATTATGAAACTTGGTTTTGAAGTTTGATATGGGATGGTAAGATCACTGGTAAAGTTTGGGAATCATTTGAAATGTCTAAGTATGGTTTGTGCGATCATGGCTTAACCGAATTTTAACAGCCGAAAAACGCACAAAAAAGCATTTTTTCAAAAGAGTTAGGTTCTGGAAATTTTTATGGGGCTATGTAATGACATTAAGGCCATTGGTAAAAATTATCGGATTTTTCGTAGGTCGTTTGATATAAACGGGCCATTTATTACACGATTATAACCTATAAAATGAATTTTTATAAATAAATAAATAATCATAAAATTTCTGAAAATATTTTTATAAAATTCTCCATGTCTTAATGTATTTTTGCAAAAATTTACATAATTTATATATAAGTACATATTTAGTTATGATTAATCAAAGATTTAAATTATAATTGTTTTAACGAAACCGGCAGTTTTGTGTTTAACGGACTGACTGGTATGTCAAAATCTCAAAAGTGGCCAAATATCATATTTTTGAATGATATTAATAAAAACGAACTTTTTACGAAAATTCCGGACAATTCGGGTGAATTGTGCGCGTTTTGTATAATCAAAACCGTGTAAAAACGGAAACGAACCCTGCAATCAAACCAGACACCGAAACTTTAAAATTCTTTCATAAATCAAATCATTTTATCAATCAATATATTTACTTAAGTTTTATGTGATCTTACCTAATCCCGAAACGTATAAACGATCAACTGAGCTAGGCTCGGAAAACGGTGAAACTGAGCCAAATTCAGTTTTAAACATTTCATAGTATACAACGTCACAATCTAAGACTATGGTCATGTTCTGGGCCTAACAGCTATACCCAGATTATCTATACAGCCCGACTTAGCTTAAACACTGTACTAGTAATAACAATACGATACCGTTTATAGGAATCAGGCTATAAACGAGACATCTGACTATTTGATACGTGATTTCTGTGCGAACTACGATAAGGTGAGTTTCACGACCCCCACTTTCTAAACTGTGTTACGAACTTTTGGGGTGAAAAGCATGTTTACATAAACTGTTATACTTGAAAACGTGTGATGATGTGGATTATCTAAGTACTAACACTTGACAAGTCCCTACAAACACAAGTGATTAACTTCGTGCCGGTGGCGTGTGGATAGTACTATCGGTTTGACAAACCCAACTGTGACAGAGCCGGTGGGGTAAGCCGGAACATATGTAAAAACCAGTTGCACATTGTCATTATATATTTACATACTGCTATGTGGTGTTAGACATAGTACATACATGGGGCAAAATTGGCTGTTAAATGCCAACAGGAGTGCATGGGCAGGAGAGGCCATGCAGTATAGCTCGTTTCGGTTTCACTTGTGGCTTAGTATAATGCATCATACACAGACATTTATACATACACACTGTAAACTTTACAAACTCGTGAACTGATTTCATTGATACTCGTGAAACTTGAAACTCACCAACTAGACGTAGTTGACCCGTTTTAACATGCTTTTCAGGTAAAGCAAAAGTGGAATGATTTGCTTACATGCTTGGTGTTAGGAAGAAAGTTGAATAGCTGTGAATAGACGCAGATATAATACTGTATAAGAAGCTCGTAAACCGGTTATGTGTTTTTCTCATCTAGTTTGTAAACTTAGTACCAACCCATGTATTATGATGTAAATTAGTTTATGAATTTCTTTATAAACAATGTTGTTGATACCAGTGTTATCTGTTACATTCCCGTAATACGCTTCCGCAACTACCTAGTCGGGGTGTGACAAAACGTGATGCTTATTTATTAGAGTGAAAATTCTGGAACAAGTTGGATTTAATCGGGAACTAAAGTGTTTATGTTCTTGATCGTTATCCCTGGTGATTGAAGATGCTTCGGATTTATTAATGGTCATGTGTTAGATTTTGTCAAGGTGGTTTTGTGATGAAATTGATCACTTGATGTTGAGTAGTTGAAGATTAAACCTTATCGTATGCCGACGAGTTGGTGAAGTTGTGGAGGAAGCCCAACTTCACGTGTTGGTGAAGTCAGATGGACTCACGTGATTGGTTGAGATGATCTATTGGCACGAGGATGCATGCATTTCAAAGACCTCAATCGTTATAGTCGGAGAAGCTTACACTGAAGGGGAGATCTGATATGGAAGACGCTGGGTGATTGGTAGATTTGTGAAGCTACAAGACAGTTTCAGACACGGCTGGTTGAAGAGCAAACCGAAGATCATCAGTTAAGAGGGAGTCTGTTGGTGCATGTTTTGTAACAGATGATCTTTCGTGTTTGTTAGAATTGAGAGCAACGGTCAAAGGGGAGTCTGTTGGTGCATTTTGTGACCGTCGCTATGCAATTCTGACCAGCGGAACGCCACAGGCGCAGTTATAACCACTTCGCCACAGGCGAAGTTGTAACAACTTCGCCTACAGGCCCAAGCCCGTGAAGTTTATATATATATATGTGTGTCGTGTTTAAGGTTAAAGAATCCAGAAATCAGAGTATTGTGTGATAAGTTTAATTAGCTAGAGAGAAACCGAGAGAGTGAGCCGTGTGGGACGGCCCGAGGTAGAGCTCACCTCGGGTCGGCCGTGTCATTTGTTTTCGTGTTTGGTTGATTATTATATATAAGAATCTGCAGATTTGTTTATCCCGTTCTTGTATTTGTTCGTGTATTTGTTCGTGTAAGTGTTTGTGTTCTTCGTCTTGTACACCATTAACGAGTCTAGGAGGATTCCGCACTCCTAGACCTCGTGCGGATCTCGTATCGATCGGCAGCGCCCCCGTGGGGACCTACAATTGGTATCAGAGCCTTAGGCTCTTATGCTATGGTTCGAGATCTGCGTTTTGGTGTTTCTGGCACGTTTCTGTGCGTTTCTGGCCGAACAGCGCCGCAGGCGAAGTTATTGTTCATCAGGCGAAGTTGCCGTCACTGTTCGTAGGGTTTCAGCGAAGATATAAGGTCTGGCGAAGTTATGGACAGGCGAAGTTATAGCCAGGCGAAGTTATGAACAGGCGAAGTTGACTTTAGGCGAAGTTGACTTCTCGGCGACGTTAAAAAAAAAAAAAAAAAAAGAGTATTTGGAGTTTTCGTCTGTATGGCCAGGTGTACACGATTATTGTGAGACCGGAGATGTTGCTCCGTCAACGAGTGAAACTTGTTATCTCTGGGTCTTACGTGTGAACAAATACGTGTCAACTCTGGATATGGGGTTGAGTTTGTGAATGGGATATTGATTGAAACTGGATATTGACACATATTTGGGTGTTTGTGGGCAATGAAATTGTTGTTGTTCGAGGTTGACCAATTGAAGAAAGTCAAATTGAACTGAAGGTTTTTGTCATTACTGGATGGCGGTCAGAGCATATTATTTATGTTATTTTCAAGGCGTTCGAGAATTGGATCCTGAAACGTGATGCTTATTTATTAGAGTGAAAATTCTGGAACAAGTTGGATTTAATCGGGAACTAAAGTGTTTATGTTCTTGATCGTTATCCCTGGTGATTGAAGATGCTTCGGATTAATTAATGGTCATGTGTTAGATTCTGTCAAGGTGGTTTTGTGATGAAATTGATCACTTGATGTTGAGTAGTTGAAGATTAAACCTTATCGTATGCCGACGAGTTGGTGAAGTTGTGGAGGAAGCCCAACTTCACGTGTTGGTGAAGTCAGATGGACTCACGTGATTGGTTGAGATGATCTATTGGCACGAGGATGCATGCATTTCAAAGACCTCAATCGTTATAGTCGGAGAAGCTTACACTGAAGGGGAGATCTGATATGGAAGACGCTTGGTGATTGGTAGATTTGTGAAGCTACATGACAGTTTCAGACACGGCTGGTTGAAGGGCAAACAGAAGATCATCAGTTAAGAGGGAGTCTGTTGGTGCATGTTTTGTAACAGATGATCTTTCGTGTTTGTTAGAATTGAGAGAAACGGTTAAAGGGGAGTCTGTTGGTGCATTTTGTGACCGTCGCTATGCAATTCTGACCAGCGGAACGCCACAGGCGAAGTTATAACAACTTCGCCATAGGCGAAGTTATATCAACTTCGCCATAGGCGAAGTTAGCACAACTTCTGCCATAGGCGAAGTTATATCAACTTCGCCATAGGCGAAGTTGTAACAACTTCGCCTACAGGCCCAAGCCCGTGAAGTTTATATATATATATATATATGTGTGTCGTGTTTAAAGTTAAGGAATCCAGAAATCAGAGTATTGTGTGATAAGTTTAATTAGCTAGAGAGAAACCGAGAGAGTGAGCCGTGTGGGACGGCCCGAGGTAGAGCTCACCTCGGGTCGGCCGTGTCATTTGTTTTCATGTTTGGTATGTAAGTGTTTTGATTATTTTAAAGAATCTGCAGATTTGATTATCCCGTTCTTGTATTTGTTCGTGTATTTGTTCGTGTACGTGTTTGTGTTCTTCGTCTTGTACACCATTAACGAGTCTAGGAGGATTCCGCACTCCTAGACCTCGTGCGGATCTCGTATCGATCGGCAGCGCCCCCGGGGGGACCTACAATTGGTATCAGAGCCTTAGGCTCTTATGCTATGGTTCGAGATCTGCGTTTTGGTGTTTCTGGCACGTTTCTGTGCGTTTCTGGCCGAACAGCGCCGCAGGCGAAGTTATTGTTCATCAGGCGAAGTTGCCGTCACTGTTCGTAGGTTTTCAGCGAAGATATAAGGTCTGGCGAAGTTATGGACAGGCGAAGTTATGGACAGGCGAAGTTATAGCCAGGCGAAGTTATGAACAGGCGAAGTTGACTTTAGGCGAAGTTGACTTCTCGGCGAAGTTAAAAAAAAAAAAAAAATGTGAGGAAAACATGAAATTACTTCTGGATTAGACTATTGGTTTAAGCTTTATATATCATCAAAATATTGAGTACAAAGGATATGACAACTTACAACATCAAGTACAATGGAAATATGCCTAATTTGAATGGATATGGCACTATTTATAGTGCAAACATATACTCCTGGATAAGTCATATATGACGTATAACATATATGCCGTATATGTACTTATACACCCGTATATGTACATATGCGCCCATTACATGCTTTACACATTTCCTAATATGTTTTACATACAAAATACAAGATTCTAACACTAGACATTATGCTGTAACAGTTTATTTGTTAATCTTATGATAATGAATGAGGTTATTTCGATTATTTGATCATCGATACATAATCATAAGGTATAAAAGAGTGTTGTGATAGTCTTAATTTAAGTTTTTATCCATATTTGAGTGGTTTTCAACGATTAATAGTTGTCAGACATAAAATCGATTAATTGTTCAATCAAACTGGTGCTAAAATTTGATTAGACGATTTAGGTTTAACATCGATGTATCATCAATCATATTGAATCAAATTTTAAATGTAAATTGTTGTGTTTTAAACAATTTAGTGGTACAATCAAATGATTAATAGTTGTCAGACATATTTGAGTGGTTTTCAATGATTAATAGTTGTCAGACATAAAATAGATTAATTGTACAATCAAACTGGTGCTAAAATTTGATTAGACGATTTAGGTTTAACATCAATGTATCACCGATCATATTGAATCAAATTTTAAATGTAAATTGTTGTGTTTTGAACAATTTAGGAATTCAAAGTGCATGCTTGACTTTTCTGTGTTTATTCCAATTTTGACCTGCTTTGGTCAAAAAGACCATTCATTAATTTACATTCGTATATCAAGTAACGAATGATTTCTCATTCATGTTACTATTGATAACGAATGTGACAGATTCAACGAATGTGTTCATTCGTTAAACAATGCTAACGAATGTGCCTATTCGTTAATGATAATTAACGAATGTGCAATATTTCATTCGTTAGTCAACAAGTAATAACAAATGAGGGCATAATTGTCCATTTATAATTATATTTCCTATGTTAACTTGAGCATTTTCGCGAAAATGGCTGAAAATGTTCAGGCTAATGCTCCTGAGGGCGAGCAAAAACAGGTTATTGCTCAAGAGCCTGTTATTGTTGTTGTTCAAGAACCACAAGTTGAACATGTTAGTACACGGTTTTGCGTCTCGAGTCTTTGTATTTATCGATTATGTATTTGTCGTTTTATTTATGTAATAAATTATTAAGTTATTAATGTAGTTCGTTATAGTAATAGTCTAGTTCGTTAAGGATGTTTAACGAACTAGATCTAAGTTAATATCCCTCCTGATTCGTTAAGAATGTTTAACGAATCAGGGGGTGATTCGTTAAGGTTATATCATTTAAGTGTATGTAACGAAGTGGATGCTAGTTCGTTACAGAATGTGTAACGAACTAGATCCATCTTCTATATATAGTGGCTTTAGTCCACTGTTTAAGTTAAGTTTTGAGTTTACATTATTGAATTGCTTATTAATCTTATCATACACATACATACAATTAATATATATATATATATATATATATATATAACGTATTACTGACAATCAATGGAAATTACGAACTAGATCCGTATTAGGTTAATTATACATAGATCAGATCTGAGATCTGTGTGTTGATTTAACGAGTTCAAACAAGCGGTATCAGAGCTGTTGGTGCTCTTTTGCTCTTGATTTTGATAGTTAATTCGTTATTACGAAATTGTTAATTTGGTATAGTTTTATAATCGGTTGAGTTTTTATCAAATTGAGTATTACTTGGATAATTAATGGATTGTTTGGATTGGATTTGAGTGTGTTAAGGTATTAGGAATTTGTAGTGAACTGGAATTGAGATTTGGTTTGGATTAGTGTGGTTATTGGATTGGATCTGGTTAAGCCGAAAACAGGGGTTTGATTTTGGTTAAATCGAATATGAGTTGAGTGTTAATTGATTTACGAGATGATGCGAGTGGATTCGCGATGTGGTTACGAGTATTTTGGTAGGTTGTTTGAGTAATTTGGTTAAGAATAGTGTGAGTAATCCAGATTTGGAATCTGGGTTTGTGTTCATAAGTTTTCCAGAAATCTGGAAAGTATGAGTTTGAAGGTTTGAAGATTTGAAGATTCATCCTAATTCGTTAAATCTTTCAGCATAATTCGTTATCATCTTGGCTAATTCGTTAATAACATTAGCCAATTCGTTAAGATTATTAGCAGATTCGTGAATCAATTCGCTAAGAATTCTAATTCGTGTCAACTAGTTCGTGTGACACGTGTCTTACCTTTGTAACTGTTTTACAACAACTTTTGCCACGTGGCACTTGTTGTCAGAGGTTTGTTACAACCATTGTAACTACCTAATTCGCTATAGGTTGACTCGTCATCAACTGTAGCTGATTCGCTACTTAATTCGCTAAGCATAAACTTAGTGATTCGTTAAAGGAAACCATACTGTTTCGTTAATTAATTCGTGGACCAATTCGTTAAAATCATTTCTGATTCGTTACCTGATCAATCTTAACTTCGTTAAGGTGTGATTCGTTGATTACTGTTTACAATTCCTTACTATTGTTCACAGTTCGTTACCACTGTTCACAGTTTGTTAATTAAATTTTCAATTTTAACCCCTAGAGTTTGAAAACTTTGTCATTTAACAAATATGGCTGGTATGTATGCACTACCTTCCCAAAATATGTTAATGCAAAAAATGTTACAACTGGATACCGAGATCGGTTCACATTCAAAGTGTCCACGTTTGATGAAATACAGCGATTTTGCTAAATGGGAACCCCATTTCCGTGCTCATCTAGGGTCAGTTCACCCTGATTGTTCGTATTGCTTGGATGAGGTTTACACTGTTCCAATGATTGGAGATGAGACTATTGGTTTTACACCCAAGGCTATCTCACAATACTCGTTTGAAGAGAAGAAAGCATCGGAAATTAAGACAAAGGCTTATTCTACTCTTACAATGGCTTTACCTGAAAACATCTTTCACCAAGTAGGGAGTATAAAGATTTTTGCCTCATTATTCCAACATATTCGTATGAGAAGTATGGGTAACACCGCTGAAAGCAAAAAGGTTATGCTCAAGTTTCAATTCAGAAACTTTAACCTACTTAAGGGTGTGACTGTTGAAGAGATGACACCAAGATTTAATCATTTGATAGCTGAGATGGATAAGATGAGGTTGGAAACTTCTGAGATCGATAAAATTGATACCATTAAAAGTGCACTACCGAGTTCCTATTCGACTTTCTTGATGGTTCTGAAAGAGAATAATTATTTCAACAATGAAGATTTGACGGCATCGGAATTTATGCAAAAGATCGAGGCACTAGAATACGATCTTAAATGTCAAAAGTCTTCAAAAGATCGTTAAGATCTTGCATTTTATGGTGGGAGTATGCCACTAAGTTCAACCATTTCACCAATCACTGCATTCTCACACAAAATGCAAGTGAGAATGCAACAACTATGTATAGTGATCCACGTGCTTGTTTCTACACAGCTGGAAATAATGGATTCTCTGGTGTTTCTAGTTCATCTGGAGGATCTGGAACTTCATCACCCACAAATCAATTCTCGTCTCAAACAAATGTAAACACGAGGGAGGCCGAACAAAACTTTGCGTTCTTGTCTGCCTTCATGACTTCATATGAGAATTTGGTTAGTATTAAGATTGCAACGAGCGACCTGACTGATGAAGATTATGATCAGATTGATCCTAATGATTTAGAAATGATGGACTTAAAGTGGAACATGGCTATGATAGTCAGGAAAGTGAAAACGTTTATGTAGAGAACTGGTAAAGATCTTCCGTCTTTGAACAAGAAATTGGGGTTTGATAAATTAAAGGTCAAGTGCTACATTTGTCAAGAGTTTGGGCATTTTGCAAAAGAATGTGATGAGCCAAAGAAGGAGTACACTGGTCCCAGAAAGCAAGATCAGAATTCATCTGGTAAAAGTGAAAGTGATACGGGAAAATCTTCTGGAACAAAACCGTCATCTTCTAGAGACCAAGCAATGTTGTCTAATTTGGATGGGGATGACTGGTCACAAAGATTGTTGTGCAATAACAATCAAGCAAATCTGGAAATGTTTGGATTTCCTGAGTATTTTCAAGATGTGAGTGGAAGTGAACTCTCTTCGGATGCTGATACTGAATCTGATTCAGATGATTCAAGTGAAAAGCTTCCAACTACTTTCGCGTGTATGACAAAAATAAGTGATTCAACCACGTCTGCTTACATGGCTAAGCAAAATGAGGTTAGTACTTCTACTTTTAAGTTATCATGTGCAGATTATGAAACCAATAAGCCTAAGATAAACTCCTTAAAACTTCAAAATGATAATTTACTAAAAGAGATTGTTTCGTTAAAATATACTTATAGGCAATCCTTGACCTCTCAAATGAATTCAAGAGAGAAAATTGAGGCCTTAACTATATGTAATCATGATCTTAAGGCTGAATTATCGGTTAAAATGACCATCAATGATAAAAAGTTTCAAGAAATTTTGAAGCATAGATCAAAGATAACCGAGCTTGAAAATGAGGTTCTTGATTTAAAGAACAAATTGGGCAACTTCAGAAACTCTTCCTTTTTGCTAAATGAAATAACTGAAGTATCTGGTAAGCAAAAAGATTCAAAGAAAGGAATAGGTTTTGTTGAGATTCCACCACCTTTTCAAAATGATTACAAACCAAATCCTTTTTCTAGAAAAGAAGAGGATGTGATTGTTAAAGAATCTGTGATTTCTGAAAAAGCAAAACCAGTTAAACCTGAACATGTTAAAGCCCAACCTACAATTCAGAAACCTCATGTTCAAAGCAACAAAGTCTTTGTTGAGAATGTTGACAAAGTCATCATTGAGGATGTGTTCGAACCAGAAATCATATACAAGAACAAGAACATTTCGAGTTCTAATCACATATTGTGTGAACCTCATGAATTTGAGGAGGCTGTGTATGGTTCGCACACAACTCAGGTGAAACAAGATACTCATGTTAATATCAAACCAGTGAGGGCTAAGAAACTAGAAAAACCCGAAATTTCTGATGAGGATTTGTTGCGTTTCATAAATCCAACTGTTTTCAAGCCATCTACTGGTCGTGTGTTTAAATTAAAGGGGATTGACACGATGTTCACTGAGAAAGACATTCCAATAAGTATCATTAAACCAGAACTGAATGAGAGTGTGTTTCATAATGAAACTTCTAAAATTCAAGAGCTTGAACGTCTGTATGCTCAAGCTAAAACATCAGTTTCGTCTGATCCTTTGACTAAAGCTTAGAAAGTTTTAAAGCATTCTAAAAACGTTCGATTTGTAAAGTCAACTGGAACAGATACTTTGAAAAGTTTCTCGGATTGCTCTAACTTGGATTTTTATCTGAAAAAGAAATCTGAATTGTCTGATGATTTAGCTAAGAGCTTTACCAAAAATGTGAGTAATCATCAACCTTCTGTATCATATGTTACTGCTAAATCTCAACACACTCATGTGGACATGCGGAGCTGTTTCCTTTGCGGTCAACAAGGACATGTGGTGAGGAACTGTGGTCAGAAGAGTTCTCAGAATCTTCACCCATTTGTCAAAGAACAATCAAAGCCAGTTCCTTTGATTACGGATATTCTGAAACAACCAGCGTCGTATGATGATGATACTCATATTATGTTCTCAAATGTGAATCCTCAAAAGGTTGTTCATGTGAATGAAACTCATGGTTCTATTAAACAAAAGTTTGTTCCAACTAAACCGTTATGCAAAAATGTGAATTCAAATGTAGTTCAAGCTGCTTATCTAAGACGAAAGTCTAAGAAGCCTGTAACTTATTCTCAAGTTGCTGAACAACAGTTGAATTCAACTAAGCTTAACTTTTCTCAAGAAACCAATAGGTGCCCAAGACTGAGGCCTGGGCTGCCTTTTTGAAGTAATCATTTTCGTTTGTGTGTAGGGTACATCCAAGACCATTTTTGGTAAAAACTGGATTATGGATAGTGGATGTTCTCGCCATATTACTGGAAATCTCGACCTCTTAACAAATGTAAGAAATATTCAAGGGGTTATGTGGCGTTTGTTGGGAATTCTGGGGGTATGATTACACAGGAAGATGATGTTTCGAATGGGCATATTACTTTTAAGAAGGTTAACTATTGTGACAAGGTAGACCATAATTTATTGAGTGTGTCGCAAATCTGTGACAAGCAATACACTACAGTATTTATAGACAAAGAGTGTCTGATTTTGAAACCGGGGTATGTGATTCCCGAGGACATGGTTATCATGAGATCACCTCGATCAAATGATATTGATGTCTTAAATATGAGTTTAAAGTATCAACATCTATCGAAACGTGTTTTGTCTCGAAAGCAACCGAGAAAGATTCTATTCTATGGCATCGTAGAATGGGTCACATTCATGTTCGTAAGATGAACTATATAATGGCAAATGACCTAGTTGAAGGTGTGTCTCTGAAGAACTTTAAGTTATCCGATCACCGTATTGCTTGAAAAAAGGGCAAACAGATGAAAAAGGTGCATCCTTCTAAATTTTTAAATTCCATTGATACTCCTCTCGAGCGACTTCATATGGATCTTTTCGGTCCAGTGAATCGTGCGAGTATTTCTGGAGATTGGTATTGCCTGGTAGTTACTAATGATTATTCACGATACTCATGGGTCTTGTTTATGAGTTCGAAAGATCAAACACCGGTTCTCGTTCAAAATTTAATCACTAAGATCGAATCACTATACAAACAGAAAGTGAGGAGAATTCGAAGTGACAATGGTATTGAATTTAAAAATCCTGTATTGGATTTCTTTTGCTTACGAAAGGGAATTCATCGAGAATACAGTGCTCCATACGTACCACAACAAAACAGTGTTGCTGAACGAAAGAATAGAACGTTGATTGAAGCTGCTAGAACTATGCTTGCAGATTCAAAGCTTCCTATCCATTTTTGGAATGAGGCGGTAAATACGGCTTGTTATATACACAATCGAGTTCTAACTGTTAAGAGACTCAAGAAAACAAGTTACGAGCTGTTGAATAATCGTAAACCTAATTTAAAGTACTTGGAACCATGGGTGTCCTTGTACGATGTTGAAAAAAGATGTGGGAAAGTTTGATGAAAAAGCCATTGAAGGGTATTTCTTGGGATATGCTTCTCCTAAGAAACGAGTATTTAACTTCATGTCTGGTAGTGTTGAAGATAAGTACCATGTGGACTGTCAAAAGTACACCACACCTTCTCTAGGGAAAGGTCCCGACTGGATGTTTGACTATGATGGCTTATTTAATTCCTTTACTCCAACAACTGATCAACCATATGAAGATTTAGTCCATGCTTATTTTGAAGAACAACTGGTAATTCCAAGATTTTCAAGTTCTAATGATGTTGAAGTTCCAACCGATGTTCCAACTGAAGATCCTGATAATGATTCTCTAGTTATCTTAGATAATGTGTCCACTTCATTTGATTACACTCTAGTTGTTGATCAAGTTATCGAACTTGATAGTGATGTTTCATCTCACGACCTGGGTGAACACTACACTAATTTATTTGAAACTGTTGATGTTCCTGAGAATCCCACTCTTAGGATTCATAATTATCACCCGAAAGAAAACATTTTTGGAGAACTTGATGTGGGAGTTCTAACACGTCATCAAGTTGCTTCATCAAGTGAAAATAATGTATTATGTGCTTATGCAGATTTACACTCGTCGGGGATTGTAAATCTTGCTAAATTTACTTGTTTTCTATCCCAAGTTGAGCTAATGACTCCTCGTATGGCACTATAAGATTCTTGTTGGGTAGAAGCCATGCAAGAAGAATTACAGCAATTTGCACATTTGGGGTGTTTGGGATCTTATCGACAAACCTGCTAGAGTCAAGAAGGCGATTCCGACTAAGTGGGTATATAAGTGTAAGAAAGACGATCGTGGGTGATCGTGAGAAACAAGGCACGTTTAGTGGTGCAAGGTTTTCATCAGCAAGAGGGTATTGACTATACCGAAGTATATGCTCCTGTTGCAAGACTGGAGTCAATACGAATCTTTCTAACCTATGCAGCTTATAAGAACATAAAAGTCTACCAAATGGATGTCAAAAGTGCTTTTCTCAATGGTGAACTTCATGAGGAAGTGTTTGTTTTACAGCCTCCGGTTTTTGAAGACCCTGATTATCCTGACCGAGTTTATCGCTTAAACAAGGCATTATATGGTCTACATCAAGCCCCGAGAGCTTGGTTTGGCACGCTCGCCGACCATCTGATGGATAATGGTTTCAAACGTGGGACTGTTGACTGCACTTTGTTTTATAAAAATATTGGTGACGATCTTCTCCTCGTCCAGATTTATATAGATGACATAATCTTTGGGTCAAAAAACGACGCATTGTGTAAGGAGTTCGAGAAATCAATGCACACCAAGTTCGAGATGAGTTCGACGGTAGAGATGAATTTCTTTTTAGGGTTGCAGGTTCATCAGTTTGCGAAAGGAATCTTTATTCACCAGACAAAATATGTGAACGACGTCTTGAGCCGATTCAAGATTACTGCCGAAAAAATCCCTTCTACTCCTCTCCCCGTGGGTCACAATTTATCACCAGATGAATTGGAGGATACTGTCTATCCTACCCTATATCGAGCTATGATTGGTTATTTGATGTATTTTACTGCTTCTCGACCCGACATAATGTTTGCTGTTTTTTTATGTGCTAGGTACCAAGCTAGTCCCCTAGTGACTCACCTGGCAGCGGTCAAGTGTATTCTTCAATATCTGAGGGGCTATTCTAATACCGGGTAATGGTACCCCAAAAACGATACTTTTGATCTTACCGCTTATTCCGACTCAGACTATGGAGGATGCAAGATTAATTTCAAGTCTACCACAGCGGGATGTCAAAACTTAGGAAGCCTGCTTGTTTCCTGGAAGTGTAAGAAGCAGACAACGGTCTCCACTTCAACCGCTGAAGTAGAGTATGTTGCAGCCTCGAGTTGCTGTTCCCAGGTTTTGTGGATACAACATCTTCGCGACTACGGTTTGAAGTTTCTTACTACTCCCATTTTTATTGATAATTCTGCTGCCATTAGCATAACCAAAAATACCGTACAACACTCTAAAATGAAACATATCGAAATTCGATATCATTTTATACGGGATTGCTTTGAAAAGAAATTAATTAACCTTGAGAAAGTACATACCGATTTTCAGAGAGCTGACTTATTTACCAAAGCATTTGATAAAACACGTTTTCAATTTTTGTTTGGTTTAAATGGCTTAAAGACCCTTGCTGATATCCTAAAATTAGAATAATTATCTTAATTTTGAGTTTATTTTTACTTTTTTTTTAAAAATTTTATTTTGGTTTTGTTGTTAAGGGGGAAAATAGAAGATACAAAAAGAATGTACTTTTTATTTCCATAGATAAAATCTAAAACCATTAAAAATTTAAAAACTTCAAAAATAGTGTGTTTTCATGTTTCTAGTTTTCATGTTTTTAAGTTTCAAAATTTGAAAAATCCAAAAACATCTTAAAAATTTGGAAAGTCAAAAAGATTGTGAATTTCTAGTATGTACAGAAAAATCCAAAAAAGACAAAAAGATTGTGTTTTAAGTATGTAAAGAGAAAAACCAAAAAGATTTTAGCTTACGTTCGCTGAAAATTATGCCACATACTTCTATTTGAAGGACATATACATGTATATGTTTGGTCCTGATAATTTCTTGTAAATATTTGGGATATCCGTTTACCTGACAATAAAAAGTATTTGGGCTGTTCGTTAAGCTTTCTATTTTATTTTCTCACTGAAAATTATGTCAGTTATTTAAGTTTGTGGAACATGCTGGCATGTTTTGGTCCTGTTATTTACGTGTAAATTGACAAGATAGCCATTAATTTATAGACTTAAAGTAACTGGGGCGATTAAATTTTATTTTTTTTATGCTCCTCAAAATTTTGAGTTTTTGAAGCAAAAAAAGAAAATGATAGTACATTGATTATTTGACCCCAAATCTAGTAAGAAATAAGCTTAAAAATTGAGTGCTTAACTGCATTGGTGCATTGATAGGTCTTAAACAAGTTGTTAGAGTAAAGAATGTGATATAAACATAACGATAAGCCAAATTGAAAGAGGTGTTAGTCTCTAACAAAAATCTCGGTGAGGATGGCATAAATGTAATAACCAGTCATACTCAAGCCTTATAGTTGTTGATCACCCAAAAATATAATAAAGCAAATAACAAGCGTTAGGATTCTGGACACTGTGAGTCTTTATCCTGCTTAATCATCTGGGTATTCATATGCATGAATATTTCACTCGCTTTTAGAGAAAACCCAAAGTCATTAAACTTGATCACAGTTGTACTTCGTACAATCCAAATTACTGTCTTGATCAAAATCCGCTGTTAGTCATATAATTGTTCCTCCCTTGCGCGCGTCTCATTACCAATAAGAAACGGACCCCAGGGGATACAATGTATGTAAGCCGACAGATGGACTCGTGCATACTCACTCACAGTAAAGGAAACTTGATGCATTGCTGAAAAATTCTAAAATTCTAAAAGTTTGGATCAACACTATAATGGTTTAAGTCAAGTTGGGGTGATTTGGCAAAAATCAAATTAAGCTTGAACTGAGATTAGAAGCTGATAGTTTCTGATATTCTGTGCGCTAATTGAACCCTTAATCATATCACAAAAATGCTTGAAAGCTTGTTATAAGATTTAAGTGGACAACAATATCAATGACCGACTTAACGCCAGTCATAATATCACTGAAATATAAAAATGTGATTGAAGGGCAATTCAGTCAATATGATTCTCTGCTCAAACTCAACAAAAATCCAAAAATATGTTCTGTTTTTGATAAAACATACAAAAAAACAAAAAAAAAAAAACGTTTTCTGTTCTACGTTTTAGTTTCGGATATTTCTAGTGTAAATATTTTAAATCAAAAAGATCAAATTCAAAAAGATTTTGCGTTTTCTTTTTTACATATTATTTAATTCTTTTAAGTTATCGGTTTCAAAACGTGAAACGTATTTAAGGTATTTGAATATCGAGAAAAAGATCCTCGGTAATTCCTTTTAAGTTACAAATGGTGATTTATTTATTTATTTAAAAAAAACATAATTCAATTCATTTATTAATTTATTTATTAATTTAAAATTAAATAAAAAGTAATTCGTTAATTATGAATAACGAATCAGGTCATTCTAACGAATTACAGTCTAATTTGTTATTCTAATTCGCTTACGCACTCTGTAACGAATGACTTTAATTCGTTATCCATATGTTAACGAATTAGACAATAATTAAAACCTGCTTCGTCATGACATGTGTTAAATGAATCTAACAAATCAGCTGATTCGTTAATTCAAATTTCAAACGAATCATCTGATTCGTTACATTGGGAAACGTGTAATGTCAGACTATATAGGGAACTGTGAAGTCGGTTCGCTTCACTATTCACTCTTCATCTTCCTTTTTACACTGTTACTCTGGCCGATTTTTTTCAGAATATTTGATCTTCGATTATCAGTATTTTGATTATATCATTGTGTTTCTAAGGTAAAGATGATCACATCTTTGTAGTTTTCGTCAAAAATCATACAATTTTGACAGCTTATTTATGTTAATATTGTTATCGGGTGTTTGAGGTTTATTTGAACCTTAATCTATAAGCTGTGTTACAAGTTTTGGACCATAAATCTGTTACCATAATCATTGGAATGTATTTTTGAGATCCATGGTGACATTTAATCATGTTTTGATTCCTGATTGATGGGTTAATTATGAGTGGTTTTTTATCGGGTTTTTTATACTTTGGTTAAAACCCTAACTTAATTACCTTATTCCATGTTTTGGATCCACAAATCGATACCATTTGAGTCGCAATGGGTTTTCGAGATCTTTATGGTCATTTGTTTGGCTAATCATCGACGATTATGGGGTAATCGATTTCAGACTTGCATATTTGACTTTTGGTGTTCTTGGTTAATTTTGACCTTGACCAGAGAAGTCAAAAATTAAGCCATTTTTGGCCATTCGTTATACTTAGCGAATTGAAACTCATTCGTGTCCAATTCGTTAAGTAAATCACACGAATCAATTTTATTAACGAATCAATTTTATTAACGAATCAGATCTGCATTCGTTAAATTATAACAAATTAGTTGTTCAATTATAACGAACTGGTTCTTAATTCGTCATCTTTCAATAGTAATTCGATACTTCTGATTCGTCCATAATTTACTTGATAGTGAATCAGATGATTCGTTATAAATTTTGTAACGAATCAGACTGATTCTTTAACGAATGACATATGTTTATAACATTTTAAATTATTTAAATATACAAAATTCATTTTATAATGTTGATTAATTATTCTTGACATTATTTATTCAGTATTATGGCTGATCAAATGGACCAAGACCCACCGGTTGCTGATCAACAACAATAACAACAACAACAACAAGTTATACCGTTATTACCATACGACAAGAAACACAATATTTGTGCCTTCGTTGGTACAAATTTTGCAGATTAAAATCTCTTTTGAGGTTTATTAGAGTTTCTCCGTCGTTCACGTATTCACTATGCAATCACTGCTAATCCTGAAGTCCGTCTCAGTATAATTCGTCAATTCTCGAGTACAGCAAGATACATTGAAGTTGAGAACCATATAACTGCCACAATCAACCAAACGCCTATTACTGTTGACATTAATGTGATTCAACGAGTACTTCGTTTTGGTGATATTGATGATTATCCATGTGAATTTGATAAAGAGTTGATCAAAGGACTGTTTCGTCGTGTATTTTATGGTGGTGACATCGGAGAATCTATGTACAACAAGAATGGATTGTGTCCTACTTACAAGTATCTCCTACATGTTTTGATCCATTGCTTGGGAGGATGTAAAGGCGGGTTTGATGAGTGCCGTGTCATGTTGCAGTCAGCTTTTGTGGCACTTGTTCTTAATAAGCAGTTTAATTTTTCAGAGATTATCTTCTATCATCTTAAAGAACAGTGTCTGTAAACGGTTCAGAAGAAGAAATTCCTAATGTAACCAAGGTTCCTTCATTTAATTATTCAATACTTAATTCCGAATTTGGTCATCGATCAAGCACTGGTAGATGACGTGCTGGAATTAGATCACATGACGGCTGACACGGTGCGAAGAATGAAGATCTATTGAAAGGAGAGACCTAGGACCAAACATATAATTGGTCATATTGTAAACCCTGATTATGAATGTCCTGACAATGATCGCTGGATCCATGATGATTCGGATTCTGAGCATGAGGAGGGACCAGATGGGAACGATGGTGGTGATGATGAAGGTGATGGTGGAAATGGTGGTGATGGTGCTACAGCTATACATGAACAACAAGCTGCCGTCGAAGCTGTGTTTGCCGCTACAATAGCAGCTCAACGAAAGAGAAAAGGCAAAGAGTTGGCCACTGAGGGGTCAGCTAATCGTCGAGTGTCGGCTAGTGCTGGCGTCTTGTTTGGAATTCACCTCCAAGTTCGTCCACTCCTCTACGCCCGGTGGTGCCGCTTACTACTAGCACTCCGGAGCTTACTTTGACGACTACGCTCACTTCAGATCCAAGGCTTGGCATGATTCCTCATTCAGTACTATCTACTTTGCCAATGCCTTCTACTGCAAATTTGGTGGTTTCTCCAACACCGATGATGTTGCCTCCACCACCAATGGATATCTCATTCTTGTGATTGAGTCGTCCACCAGGTCCTGTCCAACATATTCCTGCTTCCTTTCATGCAATGTCTCCAACTCAGCAGACTAATATGTTGTTAAGTCTTCTTCATTTGTATGAAAATCAAATGTCTGCTGACCGTCTGAATCAAGAACGCCTCATGTATAATCAAAAGAAACTAATGAGCTACGTCTCCTTTTGTCAAAAGGAAACAAAAGCTCTTTGTGAAATTGTCACGTCTCAAGGGGTGAAATTGAAATAACAAGAGGATCTCATTTTGCAACTCACATGTAAAGACGATGTTTTGAAAAAGTTGAAAAATGATGATAAGGATCCTGATGCTTCAGGTGCTGGAGGAAATGAGCCGAAACAATCTCATGGTTCTTCCTCTGGTGCAGGCACTAGTGGAGCTGGTGATTTGGACAAGAAGATCATTGTTTATCATGATACGACTGCTGCTAAATCGATTATGATGATTGAAGCTGATACAATTATCTTTGTGGATGGATCGGGGGTGATCAGGAGTGTGGTGAATAGAGATGAGATCGAAGAGGGGCAGTTTGTGCAAAAATCTCTAACACGAGAGCAGATTTCACTACTACTTGGTTTGAATGACGATGAGTTAACCGTGTTAGAGACGGATCCCGATATAGAAGTGATGAACGATGAGGAAATTCTAAATGATACGACTATTCAAATGAATACGGATTTTATCTATGAAGATGATGAGGTCGAGGTTGAAGATGTCACAGCTGAGGAGTATCCTGACCTGTTTCAACACACAAATGTTGATTAACGTGCTCCAGTATTTAATGAGGAAACGTTTAAAGCAGCTGAGGATAATCTGGAAAAGGAATCGAAGGGTAAACGTGTGGTTGATACCAGATTTGATTCACTTAAAAACCAGACTGATGTTGATATTGCAAGATGGTTTGGGTATCGTAGCAAGAAAGCTCGTAAGATTATAGATGCGTATCGGTATGTGGATCAAGAACAGAAGGACGAAGCTGCTGCTCGTGCCAAAGCTAACCAAGTCACTTCATTCAAGAATGTGTCAAAGGTTCAAGGTAATATCATTTCTTGGTTATATGATTCCGATCTTAAAGTATGTATTGTGAAATGGGAAAAGGGGGTTCAATATTATGAGAAGATAATAGATGTTCTCACTTTACCACGATGGGACGTTCGTACCCTCGCGTGTCGTCTATTTATCAACCATGGAGGTGATTGAATAGCATATTGGTTCCATCAACATCTGTTATTTGAAGTCAACCATGGATTTAAGTTTCTCAAGCCTCAGGTTCCAACCCGAAAACGTATAGATGAAATTGATCCAAGGACGGGTTGGAGAAATTTGATTCTCAAGGTTAAACCGCCAAAGACCATGAAGCAGGTACCAGTTAAGACTTTGAATCAACACATGCATCTGTCTTTCAACCGCTGGTATTACGATAACCGAACTGGCTAGGCTGTCATTGTCTTGGGCAAAGGCTTGAAGACCGAGCTGATCAAGATCATTAATCCAATGTGGCTGGTTAACTTAACCGAGACCGACAACGACGTGCTACACAAGAATAAGATTTTGTTCGAACGCTATGAAAACTATGATCTGGCTATGCAATTCCAACGCGCTGTGCGTGTGTATTATGAGAACGGGATTCATAGTTGCAGAGATTGGCAGTCCAAGCGTTTCAAGTAAAGTAAAAGACAAAGAGCTCAAGACGAGGGGTTGTCTGTTAGTACACGGTTTTGCGTCTCGAGTCTTTGTATTTATCGATTATGTATTTGTCATTTTATTTATGTAATAAATTATTAAGTTATTAATGTAGTTCATTAAAGTAATAGTCTAGTTCGTTAAAGATGTTTAACGAACTAGATCTAAGTTAATATCCCTCCTGATTCGTTAAGAATGTTTAACGAATCAGGGGGTGATTTGTTTAGGTTATTTCATTTAAGTGTATGTAACGAAGTGGATGCTAGTTCATTAAGGAATGTGTAACGAACTAGATCCATCTTCTATATATAGTGGCTTTAGTCCACTGTTTAAGTTAAGTTTTGAGTTTACATTATCGAATTGCTGTCCAATTACACTCTCAAGCTTCATATTAATCTTATCATACACACACATACAATTAATATATATATATATATATATATATATATATATATAACGTATTACTGACAATCAATGGCAATTACGAACAAGATCCGTATTAGGTTAATTATACATAGATCAGCTCTGAGATCTGTGTGTTGATTTAACGAGTTCAAACAGAACAACCTGCTAACAATCCCGTGTTTGAAGTAGAATAAGTAAAAGATGTCGGTTTACCATATGATAAGAAACACAACATATGTGCTTTCTTAAATGAAGACTTCTTTAAGCTATCTATGTTTGGGGTTGTGATCTCATTTCTCAAGCGATCAACGATCTATTATGTTATTTCTGCTGATCCTCACGTTCATTTTAGCATACTTAGGCCGTTTTGGAATATGGCTAAATATGTTTCGGGGGAGAAACGCATCGAGGCCTAGATACAAGGCAAGAAGATTGTTATTGACATCGATGTGATACGTAAGGTATTACAGTTCACAGATACAGATGATGATCGGTTTGAGTTTGATAAGTACTTGATGAGAGGATTTTTGGGCGTTTAAAGTATAAAGGAGATTTGGAGAAGTCTTAGTACAATAACGCGAATTTGTGGAGGTACTATAAGTACTTATTACACGTACTTATTCATTGCCTTGGTGTACAAAATGGTAGCTTTGATAAGTGCAAGATTATATTGAAATCAGATTTTGTTTCTCTCATTCTTAACAAGCCTTTCAACTTTTCAGAGATGGTGTTCTATCACCTTTAGGTGAACTGTACATTGAGGAAACATAAGTTCTTAATGTATCCTTGGTTTTTATAGTTGATCATCAATCACCGAGAGCCAAATCTGGTGAAAGACCCGGAGATTTCTTCTGATTTATTGATTCTCGAGCACATGAACGAAGACACGATGAGACGGGTTAGAAATTATCATGGTCAAACTTAAGAGACAAGGACAAGGTTCAAAAGATTGATTGGTTATGTAGCTCGTGCTAATTATATTGCTCCACCTAATGATCGTTGGATCCATGATGACTCAGATTCAGAACTTGAAGGTGGTGAAGGTGGGAACGATGGTGGTGATGGTTGTCGAGGAGGGGATCAGGGTGCTGCTGTTGCGGGTCGTAAACGTAAAGGAAAGGCCGTTGCAATAGAAAAGCCTGAGCAGAGACCTTTGTAGAGGTTCAAGTGTTGAGATACCGATATCACAACCGAGTGTTCAAAGGGTTGTGGTTATTTATCCTGTTATATCTATTTCACCAACACCGGTGGTTACTGCTGCTCCAAGTACCCCGGTGGTTACACTTACGACAACTTCTTCAGTGGATCTAAGATTTGGTTATATTCCTCGAACCATGTTATCTCCTATGCCTTCTCCTCAACAAGTCATGGCTACTACAAGTTCATCAATTACCGCAAGTCCTATACCTACTCGATGCAGCTGCTTCATCCAAACTTTTATAGATGGCCAGTTCAACAGAAGATTTTTTAGATGATGATTTTTATACATCTTCACGAGACTCAGATGCCAGCTGATCGTCAATTTCAATAACATATGAGTGCTGAGTAGAGGGAAATGTTTATAGGTTTGCAGATGATCCAAAGAGAGAACCGGGAGTTGAAGGCCCTGGTAAATGCTCGGGGGGAGAGATTGGATAAGCAAGATGAACTTATACTTAAACTTACCTGTAAATAAGAAATGCTGAAGAAGTTGATGAATGATGATCAAGACAAGGATCCTGAAGCTGGTGGTGGTGTTGATCAGCAACCAGGTTTTCGTCATCTGCTAATATACCATCTGAGGGGGAGTCTTTGGGAAAGGAGATTGTACCGTATAATGATCCAACTATTATACAACCGTGAACACTTTGAAGGTTAGAATGATTTTGTTTGTGGACGAACGCGGAATTTTCATGAGTATGGTGAATGCAGAGGACATTGAAGAAGGTGAATTTGTTTATCATTCATTAACAAAAGAACAGATTGCACTACTTCTGGTTTTGAATGAGGATGCTGTGGATGAGTTGGAGAAAGAGGAGGATGTTGAGGTTATAGATACTGATGAAGTCAGGCTTGATACAAGTGTTCCGTCAGGGAACACATCGTTTAATTATGATGATGTGGAGATGGAAGATGTGAAAGCTGAGTAAAATCCTGATATGTATACTCTGATCAGGGAATTCCGTTCTTTAATACTGAACAATTTCAAGCAGCTGAAGAACGTCTTTAGATGGAGAAATAAAAAGATAAAGGTAAAGTTAAAGTATCGGATATCGAGAAAAGGACTTCAGATGGTATGTTCACTCACAATATAGATAAGATGAACAAGATGATCGAGGCCTTACGATATGCAGAACGTGAAGATTACAAGCAATTAAAGGATCGGGAATCGGCCTATCAAATGAAGAAGTTCGTGAGTGTTAAGAAGGTTAAGGGTAATATTATTTTGTGGTTGTATGACCTGGAACTTAAAGTATGTATTGTTAATGGGAGCACGGAATTCAGTACTTCAATCGTACCACTGATGTGATCACTATGGCGAGATGGGACGTTCGTACACTTGCCAATAAACCATTTATGAACATAGGTGGAAATCAGTTGGTTCTATAGGCATTTACTCAACGAAGTAAGGTATATATTCAAGTATTTTATGTCTCATTACCTACTCGTAAATACATTAATGAGATACATCCACACATGGGTTGGGGGATTTTGGCGCTTAATGTAAAGCCGCCGCGTACTTTAAAGAAAGTTCCAATAAAGACTTTCCCCCAAGTGTTTATGAGAAGTTCATAGGTGGTATTATGAAAACAAGACCAGCGGGGATGTAATTGTATTGGGTTCGATCTTGAAGACTGAGTTTATCAGGGTAATTGACCCTATGTGGTTGGTTAACCTATGTGAGTCCGATAATGAAGTTTTGTACAAGAATTGGATCAAATGGGCTGACGTCAAAGACATTGACCAGACTATGCAATTCCAACTTGTCGTTCGTGTTTGTTATGCATTTAGAATTCATAGTTGTGCCGATTGGAAGACTAACCGATTTATAAAGTAAAAGACAAAGGGCTCGAGACAAGGGGGAGTTTGTTAGTACACGGTTTCGTGTCTCAGCCTTTGTATAATGTATTTTGGTTAGTAGAATGTTTTATTTTTAATGAACCATAAAAACAAGTATTTATTATCTGTAATTTGAATATGGAACTACTATATTTCTAGTTTAAAAAAACACATTTTAAGTAGGAATGTTTGTGGTTAGGTTTTATGGTTTTTAAATTAAACCATGAGTCAAACCATAAGTAAGGGTTTTTGTTAGGAGCGGAATCCTGTTTGGTTTGTGTTAGGAGCGGGGTTTTGAACACAGTCAGTACAATATTAGAACTGTTCTAATCCTTTGAATGGATTAGATACTCTTTTAATTGATTTCCTATTAGATTATGAATCAATTAGTATTATCGTGTTTTAAATTCAACGGAAACTAAAACAGACAAGCTATGAAAGGTTTCATATAGAACAATATTTTAATATAATCAAAATATTACAACATATTGCCCCGCGTCACCCTTAGCTCATCATGAAATCACCTAAATTGTACTAGAGAGTACTTTGCTTTAATGATTTCTTTGTGTGAATAAGTGTTAGTAAAGAAGAGACTCTATACAAGTGTAAGTGTTGTGTGTCTAAGATTGAAAGGGACAACTAACAAATGCATTACTGATGCGGTGTGCGAGTGGCTTGTATAAATATGATACATGAAATGATTTGCTTTTGTACAAGATCGTGTTTTAAATTTATAAAGTGATTTCTACAAAGACTAAACACACACAAAATAGGCAAGTGTACCTATCGTATATGTAGAATAGTATTGGTAAGAACCAAGTATCGATCCGTGGACACAAATGTTTCTAATAATAAATCGTTGTTTTACTTTAATCGGAGGTTTTAATCATTTTGGGGTTAATTTTTATACTTTTTATAAAATATAAATATTTATATATAATATATAGGTGACCAAGACGAGAGATTCTAAACGAGTAGTTCAATTATATGAAGGTTACCATCTATGATCTAGTTCAATTAAACATGTGGTAAACTTGCTGTAATAATATATGATAGATGGCTCCTTAAGCCTTAAGTGAGCATCTTTGACATAAAAGGAGTAACATGCTACCTCAAGAATGTCAATTTAAGTTGGAAAGTAGTTTCGTAAAGTAGAAAGATTAGGATTGACTTCGATTTCTCAAATACCAATTCTAACAACTTCGGGTGGTTATAGTTCATCACATAACCTCCCCTTGGTTGATTAAAGTAGGTTATAATTACACATTCAATTAACATATGATTTCTTTAACTAGCATGATATCCTAAGCAATGCCATTTTCGGATTACCAAAGCATAGAAAAATAGATCATAACTTATATCTCATCATTTATAAGTACAATATAAGGATCCATGTTTCGGTAAGTTATTCTATCTTTCAAGAACATGAATCGATGATGAACGATTTCCAATAGAATTGACTATCACCAACCTTGAATTAGTAATTTAAGATGGTGAAACATTTCTCATCAAAAGATAATTGCAAAATAACCATGTACTTTACTAGACTACACCACATGTTTTATATAATCATAAAGTAAAACAAAGCTTCTTCATGTTTTATATAATCATAAAGTAAAACAAAGCATGTTTATGAACATTATGATGGATGATAATAACAAACACATGATTAAACTAGAAAAATCTAACAAAATGTGGATGAATCTTCTTTCTTAATGATAATGATGATGGTTGATGGTGATGACCTCCAAGCCTTCAAACTCTTCACTAAATCTTCAATGTGAGTGTTAGTGTGTGTTTTTATAAGTGAAAACCGGATAGAACTCTCTTCAAGGCACACCAAATGAATGCAACATGAGCCACTATTTATAGGCAATCTGGAGTGAGAAGCACGGCCCCGTGCTTACGTAGGCACGCCCCCGCACATTTTTTGTTATGACATGCGCCAAATTAATTTTGTC
Source organism: Bidens hawaiensis (assembly GCF_021521415.1). Taxonomy (NCBI): domain Eukaryota; kingdom Viridiplantae; phylum Streptophyta; class Magnoliopsida; order Asterales; family Asteraceae; genus Bidens; species Bidens hawaiensis. The sequence continues at coordinate 44,657 of NW_027498993.1, forward strand.
TTTTCTTGTAGACGACCACGGCCCCGTGGTTGAGGAGCACGACCCCGTGCTTTTGTTCCCAGTTTTTGTCTTTTCTTGTAAATTTTTGTCTTTTCTGGTGTTCAGAAGTATGGGGGCGTGTTTCTTGAGGCATGTGGGCGTGTTTCTTGTTTTTCTTGTGTTTTCTTCCATTTTTCTTTGTCTTTTCGCTTGTTTCTTCATTTGGGGCTTGGTTTCACCTGCAATTTCATTTTATTATGATAAGTAGTCTTATGTGCTATGTTATTTGATATAAATTCCAGTTTTTAGAGATTATTTGATGCTGAATAGATGTATAATTTTATGTACATCAATTACAAACAACTGTTATAAGTAAAACAAACTTAAACTACTGATTTCATTTAAAGAACTGATGATGACCATTAGTTGTTTGTCTTCAGCTCTTTGATAATTGATTGTTAGTATTTAAATAGTTGATTGTTTGCAATAGTTCCATCAATTGTTTGCCATAAATTGTTTTGGGAGAAATACTTTATTCTTTTACCATAGTGGAGATCAATTTATATTGATCAGTTGTTCCGTTTCTGGCCATTAGTCCTTTCCATGCTCCAACAATTTGTACTTTGATAATAAATTTAGTTTAAAATAAGAATTGTTAATCTACCTATACCTTCACTTGATACCAAGCACCAACTAATAGTTACTTAAGAGGATCATATTAGGAACAAAGATAATTTTGGTCACATAATTTATTAACATAAAGATAACAAAACAAACTTGGAGACTGTATATTCGAAGAGGTAGAACCATATTAACTTTTTTGGATATCCAACAATTGTTTACTCAATCTAAGGTTTTCTCAGTAAACATAAATGTAACATCTATGAAATTTCAAGCATTTCAATTTCTAGTTATATTATAAATGTATGTTCAGTTTTAATAAAGTTCGTGCATTAATTCGTAATCTCTATTATTATGGAATCGTATATTATTTATTTCTAGTTAGCAACACTATTATCGTATGCACAATTACATGATTCTATGTTTATTTCATCATATACATGCTTAATCATTAATATCACATGTTGAACCGGGAATGGCAAAATTGATATTTATAACATATAATATTTGTCATCATTAGTGTTAACCTAAAGTATTCTAATCTATTAATTCAAATCAAAAGCAACCTACAATAATATTCATTTCTTGTTCTCCATGTTTGCCTTAACTAAATTTTGAAAATTCAAAACCAAGTCGAATTATATATGTAATTGATCATAATTTTTCTATAAACATACCTATAAATAGAACCCATGGCACCCTCAAAATTCACTCAAAAGCTACAAATTATAGAGTCCCAAATCTACAAAGTCCTAATCCTCATCCTTTACAAAGATTCACAAGTCATTACCTTTTAAGTAAATTTCAGTTTTCGTTTAATGTTTCGTTCTTTCATTCTTTAATCACTATAAACCCTAATATATCATATAAGAACATAAATGTATTGTGGTATAAGTTATATTAACTTCTTATGATCAAGCTTCGTTCATTATAAAGTAAAAAACATCCACGGATTACTTAAGTGTTTGACTTCCCGGAACACTTAGATCTCGGTTATAATATATAAAAATCATGAATTTCAAATGCATGAGTTGGTTCTTTATGTGTCTATTATCTATGTAGGTTTTTGTGTAAACTTTAAATATGTTTGTATTATTTTTCTTTAACAAAGGTGTTGATAGAAATCCGGACGGAGAACTTTGGTCTCAATACGAATGTCATAACTCACCCATGTTTACTAATTCGAATCCAAATTTTGGATATGTTGTAGATATATGAATTATTGTCAAATTTGTATCGCCTTAATTCGTAAAGGTATCAACTTTAGTTATTTTCCAACTAAACGACCTCCGAATAAGACCTGCCGGTGGTCTAAAACTTTTAACTATTTTTTTTAGATAAACATTTTAATCTTATAAAACATACAGCACGTAAGCAACTCCTATGGTTACACCATACAAAATTTTCGGGAACAAACTAAAAGGTTTACTATTTTTAAAACTCGATGCCTCTATTTGTTTTTTGGAAAAACTAATTCAAAAACCCTAAACCATAAAGTTATCATTAGAAACCCTAAAATCGAATTTTACTTCCAATCAACACGAAGTGCATAGATATTCAACCAAGGGTTTCGTCTCCCAGGTTACGGCCTAATGAAAAACCTAGTGGCATGCAAGGCCCCATTCCCAGTTGCCCTACTTTACCGTTGGATTTACTAATAAACATAGTTCTAGTTATCAGAGTGAATTAAAACATTCGCGGAAACATTAACTTCAACCATATATTGCATAATCATTCAAATCTCATCATAAAAATGAAACTCTTGTCTTAAAACATCATAACATTCTTCTCAAGATGCCAGCCACTTCAGTCCAATGCCATGTGTCTCCCACAAGCTAACTGTCTAAGCCTATTTACCTGTAGGCATACTAAAAGTCAGCTACGCTGAGTGATTTCAAGTTAATCGGGCAACATACATTACATTCACATACTACTAATACGTACTCGAAGATACATATTACTTTCTTAACCTCCTTATGTTTCATTCATACATACGTACTTCCTTTCATACTTTCTTGTACATATATAGTTATCTCTACGTTTTAAAGAGCCTTTCGCCGTATAACCTCATAGATATTATTAGGGTCTACCACCCTGCTTTCATAGATATTATTAGGGTCTGCAACCCTTCTTTACAGATGTTATTAGGGTCTGCCAACCTCCTTTCAGAGATATTATTAAGATATACCAGCCTCGTAACCATACAACCATACACACGTTTCTTTATATATATATATTATATACTTACGTAAATACATTCCTAACCTTTTTCTATATCATTCATATATCATTTATATAACGAACGGGGGTCCGGAGGTAGCGTCCCTGGCAGCGGGGTCCAAGGGGCAGAGCCCCTAGCTGGGTCGAGTTTCATTCGAGTCGAGTCTCATTGGAGTCGAGTTTCATTAAATTTGATTCAATTCAATTCGATTAGAAACTCGCATTCTCCAGGAATTCGATTTAGACCGATTTTCATGCCCGTTTTGCTATAATTGATTTTCTTATCACTACAAGGCCCGTTGTACCACTGTAACGAGTCTTGGGTCGTAACAACTCTATCTTATTGGTTTTACAAGGTCCGAACCTCACTCGTTCGTCCTGATTCATTCCATGTAAGTTGTTTATGTTCAAGTTTACGGTTTTCTTACATGATATTGCCCGATTTCCTTAGTATCGAATCATATGGCAATCTAACCTCGAAAACTTAACCTTTTAATTAAAACGTACCTCTTTTGGTTCGACATTTGCTTTGGACCTGATTCAACACGTGAATCTAGGTGTTCTAATAGTTGAACGATGATGCTAGGTCATGAAATTTGCCCTCCTTCAGGTTGGATTTGTATCTGGGTTGAAGGAGAGTGTTTTTGTGTTTTCTTAAGTGTTTGGAGGAAAAAAGAAAATGAGGGTTTAGGGTTTAAGAGAGGTTCATAGTGCTTAAATAGGGTAAGCCCACGGACCTAAAGGCCCATAACCATTCCTAAGTGCATCGTTTATTTCCAAGCCCACAACCCAACACATTATTATTTAATTTAATTAGATGATAAAACACTATTAAATAAACAAAATCCTTTTATTTAATAGTATTAAAAGTAGGATGTTACAAGTCCAACCCCCTTAAAACAGGTTTCATCCCTCAAACCTAACTATCAGTAAACAAACATGGGTAAACCTCGCACATCTCTTCCTCAACTTCCCGAGTGGCGTGTGATCCCTTGCGATGTTTCCATATTACTTACACCAATGGCATAACTGTACGACGAAGCTGCTTCTCATTTCGGCCGACTATATCTGCTGGCTCTTCGATATAGTTTAATTGTTCATCAACCTCAATGTCTATTAACAGCACATGAGACATTTCATCAGCTAGACATTTTCTTAAGTGAGAGACATGAAAAGTAGAGTAAATTCCCTCTAACTCATCGGGTAAATCAAGCTTGTAAGTGACTTCTCCTACACGATATACAATGTTAAACAGTCCAATGTACCTTGGACTCAACTTTCCTCTTTTCCTGAAACGAATGATTCCCTTCCAATGTGAGACCTTAAGCATCACACTGTCACCAACGTTAAACTGAATCGGTCGTTGTCGCTTATTAGCATTGGATTTCTGGTGATCTTGAGCAACTTTCATCCTCGCTTTAATATGATCAAACCTTAAAGAGGTTTCTTGCACGACTTCTAAACTTTCGATTTCTTTATGACCAATCTCTCCCCAGCATACAGAAGTTCTGCAACGTCTACCATATAACATCACGAACGGCGGCATACCAATACTTGAATGGTAGCTGATGTGCAAAAAGTAGTCAAATATTATTAACTAAAATTACGCTAAACTAGACACTAAGTAATACTCTAGACTCTTAAACTACTAACCAGCAAGTGTACCGGTTGACTCTAGTGCAACTAAGTAAGTCCGAATATCGAACCCACGAGACTCAATAAATTACGAAACTAGCAAATTAGACTCGACTAAAGACACGACTATTTAATAATAATGTTTGAGGGGGTTTTTAAACTAATTAATAACTAAACTCTAATTAATAATTAACTATTAAATTAGTTAAAACCTAAGTAATGATTAACTAACAACTAATTAACAAACCCTAATTAGTAAAATAATACTTAATTATTTAAACAAACCCGAATTAAAATATAATAATGACTTATTAAAAACACTTAGATTAATTCAGATGATAAAGATAACTACATAGGCTAGAATCCCCAACGTTGTGGCAATCAATTAACTGGTAAACTTATGTTATGGAGCTGGGATCGTAAAATAGACCCTTGACTAGAAAACTCGAACATGACCCTTGACCTTCAAGAACATACCTATGGATTTCTAACAAGTTTTAAGACTCACCAGTTTTATGAGTTAATCTTCCTTATGGTTATTTAATTATTTATATTTAAGTATCTTTATGCCGAAATCCTACCTTACAGCGTAGAAATCAAAGATAGCTAAGTAGACTTAATTAACTTAATAGACTAAGTTGGACGGACTCCTTACGAAAAACTAAATCTAGAAATTCTGACCAACAAAGATCTATCAATAACCTATCACCTTACAGCTTTCTAGGCTTGCAGCTCACTTTTATCTATTTAATTAGTTTTATTTTTTCTATGATCTTAATCGATATCAATCATAAACTAGTCAAGAACACACAGTAAATGACCTAACAAAACTCTATCCTATGAAACAATCACCAAGGGCCATGTGAAACAATAAATCCAAGTAAATAAAACCAAGCAATCATACGCATCAATTAACTCAAACTCAACACTTTACTTAAAGCATAAAATCCATAACGAAAAGAAATCTCAATCAAAATTAAACCGAACAAAGGTTCATTACGACCTAGGCAATTTATGAATTTTACCCTAGCATCGTATAATCTAAATCAAATAAACAAATAAAACCGAAAATATGGTGAAAATATAAAGAACGGGAAATCAGAGATGATAAAACCCGTAATCTTCAATCGCGAACGTCTAACTCTTCACTGGTTGTTCTCGTGTCTTCCTAGCCTCCAAGAAACTCGAATAATATCTCTCTAAAACTCCAAATTCGTCTGGTGGCAGCAGGTTATGTTCAGGTTAAAGTTAGGGATGTTTATATACTGAAAACAAGGCCCAACAGGAAACAAAAACGAACTAAAAATAACACCAGTAGCCACTAGGCGCTGCGCGGCCCCTTAGGGCATCCCCACCACGCTGCGCGGCATGTAGTAGTGTGGTGTCCGGTCAGATCAGCCCGGTCTGACCGGTTCCCTGTCCGGTTCCTTCCTGACGCCTTCCGGATCTCCGTTTTGGCTCTTTTTGACTTGTTTTTCGCCCTTTTCGATTACGATCAATTTCCATTGCCTATGAAACATAAAAATGTTAGTAGTATACAAATCTCAACTAAAAACGAACAGAATCTATTAAAATATTAAATAAAATATACACGGGAAACATAAATATTTAGCATTATATCAAATATCCCCACACTTATTCATTTTTCGTCTATGAAAAGTCTGATGCAGTTGGATCAGAATCGGAAAATACAGTTTTAAATACATATAGGTTAATTTAAAGCTTAGATAAATGCAAAAACTGCGGTCACCGAAATTGTTGTCTAATTAATCCCATGCCTTAATCTTTACCGGGTTAATGAGATTCGACAATAATATTACTCTGTGGTTTACACAATTAAGACCCGCTTATTTTCAGTTTTTACCGGACCAGACCACCCCCACTTGACTTAAACCTCAAAATTAGCACATTTAAAACTTTTGTTGCTCTCTTTTTTCATGAATAGTTAAGACGATCAAGGGATTGGTTTATCCACCTAAGTTTAAGCATCAAAGTCTACCAAACAACCATTAGATATGATTAAGGTATAATTAATTAATAGCTAGTGTTCCCCACAACATGACATACCCCCCGTTATCAAGAAATACACCGAACCATCACCATAGGTGAGTATGCAAAATTTCATCTATAGGGCTTACATATGGCGTGCCCCTTGTGGTCCGTTTCTTAATGGTAATGAGACGCGAGCAAGGGAACCCCACATGGCTAATAGCGTGGATGATCAAGTCAGTAGTGTATTTGTACTTTTTGTACGTAGTGATCATGTTTATTGACTTATGTGGCAGATAACTGCGGGTTTTGCTCTTTTTAGGCTTTATTTTAAATATTCACAACCCCACTTATAATTGTGAATACCTAGATGAATAGATTTTATACAGACCCATGGTCTTCGGACCCGGGGCATCCTGTCAATACAAGAATTAAGGTTATAAAACGATACGCCAATGAAGTGTAAAACATCATATGATAACGTATTCAAAGTACTAATAATATGAGATAATATAAAAGAAAACGCACTTAACTTGGGATGTGTCGGTAGGCTCATCCATAAGAATGAAAGGGCAATTTGATAAAATGGGTCGGAAATATTTTGTGGGTAAAACATTTTGTCCATGAAAGATAAGTAATGAAAGGTCGGGCCATACTCAAGCCTCAATTCATGTTATGAAAAGTGAATATTATAAATATTATGAATTTTAAAATTTGAATACGTTATCATATGATGCTTAGGTAGGTTTAACGTTAGAGTATGCCGTTTTTTGCGTTAAAGTGGGAGAAGATGATATTTATCGGAAATTGGTTTTTCAAAGTACTAATAATATGAGATAATATAAAAGAAAAACGGCATTCTCTGTTTCTGAACGGACACGGTTACTCCTCTCGACAAACATAAGTAACATCAAACACAATATCTAGAAAATAAATGTTACTTATAAGTCTTAACATCCACCAAATTCCAACCCTCCTACCCAACCAAATAGTCTAGAAAAATATCAGTACAGACCAAATAAAAATAAAAACATCATAAAAAAAAAAACATCCTAAAAGATACGAACTCCCATGCTGGTGCGTCATTCCCAGCTCAATCCTCGTCCTCATCCTCCTCCTCCTCTTCTTCTTCCTCTTCTGAACCCTGCTCATAAATGTGAAACGACTCTGCATTATCGAATTCTGGATCACCCGACCAGTAAATCGGTGCTCTATAGCCATAACCCAAACCACCCGGGGCACTCGATCCGCTCGGTCCCGCAACATCCGGCTGTCGGAGAGAATCAGGCAAACTAATCCTCAACCCATTCGTCAAATGCCTCATCTGGTCATCCTGCCTTTGCTGATTTTCTCTCATAATCTGCCTCAACTCATCACACTGCCAAGTCAAATATCCCTTAATCTAGTCAAAACCGGACTCCATCCGATCATACAACGACTCTACAGCAATAGTCTCGGGGCGAGGCTCTCTAACCGGAAAGTGAACACCCGGTCTCTTAGATCTGTGTAACGACCTCTAATGTCGTGTAGGTAAACCGGCTCTCATAGCCGCAACAGCCTCGGTATCTTGCGGTGGATAAACTTTTGGACCCAACTTAATATCCTCCCACTCTAACGGGTCACTAGTCTTTAAAATACCCGCCTTCCTCAAATCTTTTACACCAACAAAATCTCTTTCGGTCCCCTTTCTCATATATTCCGGTTTAACCTCTGAAATACACCCAAGTATCTAGCAATAACTGTGATGTATGGGCCCATGTCAAGCTTTGACCTTTGCTTAGTTCCACCTTGTCTCTTCCGATGAAAAGACCATGCCGAAATACTCGCATGATTATTCGTTACCTTTTCCACCATCGCCAACAAACAAAATATATCCAACCAATTCACCTTATTGTCACCCGATCCCTGACCAATCAGCGTGTTCACCAAAACCCTATGAATATAACGGAGCACCGGATCCTGAATATCCGAGCTCAACATACTACCCAAAACGAACAAATAGCAATTTCATCCCAAAACATAACCAATTCCTCCTTACCAAAACTTACCGGTTTCTTATTCATGAAAACCAAGTATACTCGTCTTAAAACCCGGCTCTCGCGCCTCCTCTTTTGTGTAAAAACCACTCGCAACCGCAAACTCCAACATAGTCAACTCATACGCCCTTCTACTAAGAACAAATGAAACCGCATCCGGGTGATCAAAATTATCATCTTTATAATGAAAAGTACTTAAAAACCCCAATGTTATTTCATGGTGCTGGAGTTCGTCAAGACACAACATAGCTTTAAACTTCGGACCCAACAACTCCTCCACACTCTCTCTTTGACCAATCGTGCCCAATAAGTTCCAATCGATAGTTTTAAAAGTGAGAAGATCCGAATTAGCAAGATTGACCATCCGAATGTATTCTTGTGAACCTTCCTCAAATTTAAGCAAACGAAGTATCACAAATTTTTTGAGTTTTTCTTCTCGTCTCTATCGGCCCATCTTGATATTCAATAATACGAGATTTCGGCCTAATCGAAATTACCTCATCCGGCTCGCCTCGTGGTCGCGGAACCGGACCTCTTTTTTGCTTACCCGCTTCTTTCGACATCTTTTGAGTGGTGTAAACCCGGATAAAACTTGCAAAAGGTAAGAACTCAAGTGTGTGCAAGTGAGAAGATTGGTGAAAATTTGGTTAAAATTAATTATGAGTTATGATATTAGGATGATAGTAGGTTGATTTTAAGGTTCAATTTGATGAAAAATGGTGAAACATTGGTAGAATTGGTGAAGAATGGAGTTAGGGTTCGTGGGTTTTGGGTGAGGGTGAAAGGGGGATTTGAAAAAATGGTGAAAAAGTGATATTTTGGTTTAAAAAATAACAAAAATTGGAAATGGGGGTGCCGCGTGGCCTGCTGGTTTCATCGCATCGCGCTACGTGGCGCTTGTCGTGCTCAAATTATGACTCCGCGTCTCACGGAGTAAAGTGAGGGACTCCGTCGCGCGGCATGACGGGGTGGTTTTCACAGAAAGGTTTTTCGTTTTTTTCTTCTTTTTGCCTTAGAAATATTTCTAGAAAATTACCAAGTCATTGTTATGCCCATTTCATGTCATTTTTATGTGTGAAACTTACTTGGTATCTCTTGAATTCTCGTCAAATCCTCTCGTCATGATGGTGATGATTCCTTGAAACGACTCGACAACGCAGCCAAACTACAAAAATTAGTGTTATCGACTCAAAGAAAAATAAAAATAAAATAAAGGAAATTATACAAACTCTACACTTAGTTTTCACTCAAGAACCCGTTCGATGATTTAGTTCAATGGATGGAGGGGAGTTTCCTCCACCTCGATTGAATCCTCCGGCCCTCCAAGATAATGCTTTAAACGATGACCATTTACTTTCCACGAAGTTCCATTGTCCGGATTCTCTAACTCCACCGCTCCATACGAGAACACTTCATCACCAAATACGGTCCCGTCCACTTGAATCTCAATTTACTTGCAAATAACTTCAAACTAGAGTTAAATAATAATACTGTATCACCTTTCTTGAAGTCTTTACCTCCCTTTAAACGTCGATCTTGCAACACTTTCGTCTTTTCCTTGATATCCAACGATCGGGAATATGCCGCATCACGAAGTTCATCCAACTCATGAATTTGAAAATATTTCTTCCTTGCGGCCTCAGTAAGATCAACATTAACCGTTTTCAATGCCCAAAACGCCCGGTGCCCTAACTCAACGGGAAGATGGCATGGTTTACCCTAAACTAGCATAAACAGTGTAGTACCAACGGTGTCTTGTACGCAGTTCTGAATGCCCATAGCGCGTCATCCAATTTCTCCGACCAATCTTTTCGACTTATACTCACCGTCTTCTCCAAAATGAGTACCTCGATAAGTGACTCCATAACGAGCTAATGCCTTCTCCATGATGACATTACAAGAATGAGTACCTCGATCACTAATAATTGCTCGTGGAGTCCGAAACGAGTAAACAACTTCTTTAGAAACTTCACAACAACTCTAGCATCATTCGTGGCCAATGCTTGGGCTTCAACCCACTTGAAAACATAATCTATCACCACTAAAATATACTTGTGACCACCTGAAACGGGAAATGGTCCCTTAAAATCGATGTCCCAAACATCAAAAATTTGTATGGGGTTTTGAGGCATCTCGTTCTTCGATGAAATATTTCCGGTTCGTTGACAAGCATCACACGTCTTAACAAATTCCACCGCATCTTTTACAACCGGCGGCCAATAAAAACCACTATCAAATACCTTCTGAGCCGTGGCATGCGCTCCATGATGACCTCTCGTTAAACCTTCGTGAACATGTCTCAAAATATCCAACCCTTCTTCTTTCGGCACACATCTTCTAAGAATTCTGTCACCACCAATCTTGAAAAAAAAGGGATCATCCCAAACATACCGCATCACATCCCGGAAAAACGTCTTCTTTTGTTGCGTAGTCATCCCTTTCAACACAAGGCCGGTAGATAAATAATTAGCAAAATCCGGTGAACCATGGCAAACCTTGCTTTTCGGCCGCAACAAAATCAATCGACTCATGCGGGAATCTATCACCAATCTCGTCCTCACAAATCTCTTCTCTCTTTGTATCTTCTAAATGGGAAATATAATCCGCCGCAACATTCTCCGCCCCCTTCTTGTCTTTAATTTCGATGTCAAACTCGAAAAGTAAAAGAATCCACCGTATGAGACGGGGCTTCGAGTCTTTCTTGTGAAAGAGAAAACGCAACGCTGCATGATCGGTAAAAACGGTGGTCTTTGAAAGCACAAAATAAGACCGGAACTTGTCAAAAGCAAAAACAACGGCTAAAAGTTCCTTTTCGGTGGTGGTGTAGTTCTATTGGGCATCATTCAACGTCTTGCTTGCATAATAAATGGGGTGAAAATGATTCTCATGCCTTTGCCCCAAAACTGCCCCAACCGCATAATCACTCGCATCGCACATGAGCTAAAAAGGTAAGTTCCAATTCGGTGACACGAGAATCGGATCACTCACGAGTTGCTCTTTTATGAACTTGAACGCCTTCAAACACTCCTCATCGAACACAAACGGGACATCTTTCTCTAATAGTCGGGTCATCGGGCGGGTAATTTTTGAAAAGTCTTTGATAAACCGCCGGTAGAAGCCCGCATGACCGAGAAATCATCTTATAGCCTTGACATTTGTTGGTGGAGGAAGCCTACTAATTGTCTCAATCTTCGCCCGATCCACCTCTATACCATCTCTTGAAATTTTATGACCCAATACTATCACTTCAGTCACCATAAAGTGACACTTTTCCCAATTTAGCATCAACTTTGTCTCGATGCACCTCTTCAACATCCTCTCAAGATTACCTAAACAATGATCGAAAGAATTACCGTACACCAAAAAATCGTCCATAAAAACCTCCATGGACGTCTCTGTCACATCCTGAAAAATTGCCACTATACAACGCTGAAAGGTGGCCAGAGTATTACACAACCCAAACGGCATGCGTTGATACGCATAGGTGCCATACGGACATGTAAAAGTCGTCTTCTCTTGGTCTTCCGGTGCGATTGGAATCTGAAAAACCATCAAGAAAACAATAAAATTGCTAATCTAGGACGCTCCAACATTTGATTAATAAACGGCAACGGGAAATGGTCCTTTCGAGTGGTGGCATCATTCAACCTCCGATAGTCAATACACACAAACCAACCGGTAACCGTACACGAAGGGATAAGTTCATTCTTCTCATTCATGACAACCGTCATTCCCCCTTTCTTTGGAACAACTTGGGTCGGACTTACCCATGGAGAATCCGAAATCGGAAAAATAATTACGGCATCCATAAACTTAAGAGCCTCTTTCTTGACAACCTCTTGCGTATTCGGGATATGACGCCTTTGGGGTTGAACCACCGGTTTACACTCATCTTCCATCAAAATCCGGCGGGTACAATAAGCGAGGCTAATACCTTGAATATTCGAAAGTCTCCATGCAATCGCCCCTTTATGAAACTTCAACACTTCAATCAACTTTGACTTCTCTTCCTTCGTCAACTTGGAAGAAACAAAAAACGGGCAAATTCGAGCCGATAAGCATACTCCAAATGTGACGGAAGAACCTCTAATTCCAACGGAGCGGGTTTTTCTATATCTTTTTCACAAATAACCTCACTAACCTCCATAATCTCCGCTAAGCAAGAAACGTCATCTACCACTTCTTCCTCACTAACCTCCATAATTTCCGTCAACTCTTCATCCACATCCATCCCAACTAAATCGGCTCCACAAATATAATCAAGACACGTATCAAAACCCGGAATAAAAAATTTAAAAAAATAGACCAAATGGCATGGACCACTAAAATCATCATTATCACCCAGGTGCTTCATCGACTTAGCAATATCGTAAGTAACATTCTCATCACCAACCCGAAGTGTGATCCTACCATCATACACATCAATAAGAGCCTTCACTATTCTAAAAACGGGCAACCAATAATACTGGGAACCCTCTCGTCGACCTCCATGTCAAGTGCCACAAAATCGAATGGAAACACAAACTTATCTATTTTCACTAGAAAATTCTCAATAATACCTCGCGGATACTTAACTGAACGATCCGCCAATGACAACGACATACGAGTAGGTGTAACCTCGCCCAACTCGAACTTCTCTTACAACGAATATGGCATAAGATTAATACTAGCACCCATATCCGCTAATGCTTGACTCAGGTTATCACTTCCGAACATACATGGGATCGTAAACACACCAGGATCCGACAACTTTTCGGGACCCGATTCAACACTACCGCCGAACAATCCCCACTAAGTGGAATAGACGAAACCTCTCCCAACCGATCTTTTCTCTTGAGCAAGTTTTTTAAGAATTCTGTATACTTAGGCATGTGTTGGAGAGCTTCAATAAATGGAAGATTAATCTTCAAGTGTCAGAACACATTCAGAGAATGCCCGTATTCCCTCGTGTACTTTTGATACTTGAGACGAGTGGGATACGAAATATGGGCAAGATCAATATCGGGTGGTGGCCGGAACTCAACCAGCTTTTTCTCAACTTGTGGCTCAATAATTGGTGTTTTAACTTGTGACTTACCCAGAGCCTCCATCTCGATCTCTTCATCTACCACTGCCTCTTCTTCAACTCCAACCCTTTCTTTTACAACCTCGGGACCCAAAACCCTTCCGCTACGAGTAGTAATTGCTTTTAATTGAGCGACCGGATTCGGCTGAATAGAACCAGAAAACTGTCCATGAGGTCTTTCATCGAGGCGGCGAGCAATATCACCTACGGACCTTTGGAGGTCAAGAAACGACGATTGTTGATTCTTGAAGAGTAAATCGTGTTCGGCAAACTTTTTTTGTGTAACTTGATCTCTCTCCAAGATTTGCTTCATCATATCCTCTAATCGTCTCAATCCACCATTCGAATCCTGCACATTATTTTGAACATTAGTACCACTGTTATTATTATTATTGAAGTACTTACCTTATCCATGATTATAAGAATTCTGAAAGTCCGATGGTGCGCCCGCCGGACGCCAGTTGGAGTTGTTCTGATTTGAGTTCTTGTAGGTGTTCCAATTCTGATTATTGTTGTAATTGTTGGGAAACCTATTCTGACCAGCAACAAAGTTGACCTCATGATTCATCACTGGGCGCTCCAACCATTTCCACCCCTACAAAATACACACGTGTCTACCTTCGTCTTAAGTTCCTTCACCTCTCTAGTTAATGATTTCAAAGCAGCAGCCACACTAGTATCAAGATTAACCTGGTGTACACCTCGAGTAGATGAAGATGTACTAGTGATGGGAGTGGAATTCTCGCATGGTGGCCCTTTGGCATAGTCCAATTGAGCAAAACTTTCAAACATCTCGTTACACTCAGTGACATTCTTCCTTTCCATTAGATTTCCTCCTGCAGCCGTGTCAAAACGAACTTGGGTTTCGTAGGTTTTCCCATTGTAAAATTTCTACACGAGAGCCCATGGCGTAAGACCATTATGTGAACAATGGGAAAGCAAGTTCTGAAAACGCTCCCAAGCATGACAATATTGTTCCCCCGGCTCCATGTGAAAAGAGTGAATTTGATCACGAAAAATAGCCGCTTTAGCAGGTGGGAAGTACTTCTTGATAAAAGTGTAACGCATCGCCTCCCAAGTAGTGAACGTGCCAGGTGGCTGAGTGTCAAGCCAAAGGGCTGCTTTTCCTGCAAGTGAAAACGGAAAAAGATGTAAGAAAATAGCATCTTCAGTAGCACCTTGTAATTAAAAGTTTTAAGAACACGGTAAAGTCGGTTAATGTGAGCCGGTGCATCCTCGTCATCACGCCCAGTAAACTGATTATTTTGAACGAGATTGTTCATGATGTATGACGGAATCTGCCACGAGTTGGGATTGTCGATCTCGGGAATGACAATGCATGACTGGTTTCCGGTTAAGCCATCGAAAGCTTGAGCAAAAATTGTTCTATTGTTGGCCATTTGAACTTCTGGTTTGCTTTTCGGACTTTCTGGTGGTGAACAGTGTGGTGACGACTTTGGTGTAGATGCAGCTTCTGACGGTTGTTTCTTTGCTGACAAGCTAGCCTCGGTCTTCAACGGAGAAAAATCTAGATTCTCCAGCGGTGGTCCTTGCGAACGAAGATGTGGCATATACATGAAAAACACAACAGACAAAGTAAGTAGACTAAAAATAAAAACTAAAACAAAAATAAACTAAAATTTAATTAGACTCCTATGACTCAAACGAATATAAAACAAATAGCACGTATGTAGCAAATAAGTCCAGTTAAAGCTAATAACACAATCACTAATAATCTCCGGCAACGGGGCCAAAAACTTGATGTGCTAAAAGTAGTCAAATAATTATTAACTAAAATTACGCTAAACTAGACACTAAGTAATACTCTAGACTCTTAAACTTAACTTAAACTACTAACTGGCAAGTGTACCGTTCGACTCTAGGACAGCTAAGTAAGTCCGGATATCGAACTGACAAGACTCCATAAATTACAAAACTAGCAAATTAGACTCGACTAAAGAAACGACCATTTAATAATAATGTTTGAGGGTGGCGGGGGAGTTTAAACTAATTAATAACTAAAGTCTAATTAATAATTAACTATAAAATTAATTAAAACCTACGTAATGATTAACTAATGATTATTTAACAAACCCTAATTAATAAAATAATACTTAATTAATTAAAACAAACCCAAATTAAAATATAATAATAAACTATTAAAAACACTTAGATTAATTTAGATGATAAAGATAACTACCTAGGCCCAATGTTGTGGGAATCAATTAACTGGTAAACTTAAGTTATGGAACCGGGATCGTAAAATGAACCCTTGACAGAAAACCTGAACATGACCATTGACCTTCAAGAACACACCTATGGATTTCTAACAAGTTTTAAGACTCACTAGTTTTATGAATTAAACTTCCTTACGATTATTAATTATTTATGTTTAAGTATCTTTATGACAAAATCCTACCTTACGGTGCGGAAATCAAAGATAGCTAAGCAGACTTAATTGACTTAATAGACTAAGTTGACGATCAAACCTAGATGGACTCCTTACGAAGAACTAAATCTAGCAATCCAGACCAACAAAGATCTATCAATAACCTATAACCTTACAACTTTCTAGGCTAGCATATCACTTTTATCTATTTAATTAGTTTTATTGTTACTATGATCTTAATCGATATCCATCATAAACTAGTCAAGAACACATAATAAATGACCTAAAAACCCTATCCTATGAAACAATCACCAAGGGCAATGTGAAACAATAAATCCAATTAAATAAAACCAAGAAATAATACGCATCAATTAACTCAAACTCAACACTTTACTTAAAGCATAAAATCCATAACGAAAAGATATTCCAATCAAAATCAAACCGAACAAAGGTTCATCACGACCTACGTAGTATATGAAGTTTAGCCTAGCATCGTATAATCTAAATCAAACAAAACAAATAGAACCGAAAACATGGTGAAAATATAAAGACCGGAAATCAGAGATGATAAAACCCGTAATCTTCAATTGCGAACGTCTAACTCTTCACCGGTTGTTCTCGTGCCTTCCAAACTTCCAAGAAACTCGAAAAATATCTCTTTAAAAATCCAAATTCGTCTGGTGGCAGCAGGTTATGTTCAGGTTAAAGTTAGGGATGTTTATATACTGAAAACGGGGCTCAAAAAGTAACAAAAACGAACTAAAAATAACACCAGTAGCCACTAGGCGCCGCGCGGCCCAGAAAGTATCCCCACCGCGCAGCGCGGCGTCTAGAAGTGGGGTGTCCGGTAAGACCAACATGGTCTGACCGGTTCTCAGTCCGGTTCCTTCCAGATGCGTTTCGGATCTCCGTTTTGGCTCTTTTTGACTCGTGTTTTGCCCTTTTCGATCACGATCAACTACCATTGCCTACGAAACATAAAAATGTTAGTAGTATACAAATCTCGACTAAAAACGAACAAAAACTATTAAAAATATTAAATAATATATACACGAGAAACATAAATATTTAGCATTATATCAGTAGCTGTTGTTGTAAGAGAATTATGTTAGATGCAAGTGATCATCCCAACTTCCTATAAATTCTAACACACAAGCACGCAACATATCCTCAAGGGATTGGATAATCTTTTCAGACGGCCTATTTGTTTGAGGATGATATGTCGTACTGATGTTCAGTCTCATTCCCATAGTTTAATGGAACTTCTTCCATAATCTGGAAGTAAAACGAGTATCTCTATCATACACGATCGATAATGATACACCATATTTAGCCATAACCTCTTGAGGAGACTTACCAAGGATCTAGCCACGTCGATATATCGATAAACACAAGATCGATCAATACTTTAAATAATACTTTATTGATAAATATGGATGATTATATAATGGTGAATAATAATAAGTTATGCAGAGAATTACTTAGATCTAGATCTCTCTCTATATATGTACCCTTTCAAATGATCATGGATATGCCTATTTATAGGCCTAAGCTCCAATTCGTTAAGTTAAGCTAATTCGTAAATAGACTCCATTCGTTATGATTCCATAACAAATGGTAATAATCTTAACGAACTAGTCTAGCCTATAACAAATGGGCCTCATTCGCTATACAATCCATAGCGAATGGGCCATGTTACAATAAATATACATTAAATACACAGACTAGACAACCTATAACTTATTCAATCGCTACGAACACCAAAACCGTGCACTAACACCTCTCTTATGAAGACGTTTGTTAAC
This sequence comes from Bidens hawaiensis, assembly GCF_021521415.1. Classification (NCBI taxonomy): domain Eukaryota; kingdom Viridiplantae; phylum Streptophyta; class Magnoliopsida; order Asterales; family Asteraceae; genus Bidens; species Bidens hawaiensis. The sequence goes on from NW_027498993.1 coordinate 62,396, forward strand.
ATTTATGATGACATAACCTCTCGTATAGGCATAATGGAGCACTTTCGTTAAATGGTCCACAACCACCAAGATTGTATCATGGTTTCTAGCTATATGTGGCAGCTTAGTTATGAAATCCATGGTGATGTGTTCCCATTTCCATTCTAGTATCTCTAATGGCTACATCTTTCCGTAAGGTTTATGGTGTTCACCATTAACTTGCAAAGCAAGTTAAGAACTTACTACGTAATGTACTACTTCATTCTTCATACCCGACCACAGTAGTCTCTCTTATGGTCTTGGTGCATTTTGGTGGATCCCATATGAATCGAGTATCTATACTTATGAGCTTCATCTAGGATTCAACCTCTAAGATCTCCATGGCATGGAATCAACATACGGTCGAACTCGGTCTTTAGTCCATGAGCATTATCCATCAACTCACCTTGTTGTTGGAAAATTCTTTCCTTCTTCATTAATCCTTCATCTATAAGCACCTATGATTGTACCCCGTCGATCTCTCCGGAGACTTTACTGTTGCAATGACTTCTTCGTTCTTCCGGCTTAATGCGTCAGCAACCACATTAGCCTTACCAGGATAATATTTGATATCATAGTCATAATTTTATAGCAACTCTAACCATCTCCTCTACCTCATGTTCAACTCTTTCTGCTCGAAGAAGTATTTTAAACTTTTATGATCCACATAAATAGAACATTTAGTACCGTACATATAATGTCTCTATATCTTAAGAGCATTCACTACTGGTGCTAGCTCTAAGTCATGCGTTGGATAGATACTTTCATGAACATTCAACTGTCTGGATGCATAAGTTATCACCTTACCTCGTTGCATTAACACGCAACCTAACCCATGATGCAAAGAATCAATACAAACCACCAAATCCTCATCACCATTGGGTAGGACAAGGACTGGAGCTTGTGCGAGTCTTTTCATAAACTCTTCAGCAGCTTCTTCCTGATACCCTAATTGAATACTACATCCTTTCGAGTCATACCGGTCAACGGTGCGGGTACCTTGGAGAAGCCTTTAATGAATCTCATATAATAGCAAGCCGACCCTTAGAAATTGTATACCTTAGTTGGGTTTTAAAAGAGATGTAAGGCCCCATTCCCGGGTTCCCTACTTTACAGTTGGATTTACTCGTAAACACAGTTCTACTTATCAGAGTAAATTAAAACTTTCGCGGAAACATTAAATTTCAACCATATATTACATAATCATTCAAATCTCATCATAACATTCAAACTATTGTCTTTTAACATAATTTAAAACATCATAACATTCTTCTAATGATGCCAGCTTCTTTAGTCCAATTCCATATGTCTCCCTCAAGCTAGCTACCTTAGCATGTTACCTGCGCGCATACTAAAATTCAGCTACGATGAGTGAGTTATAGTTAATTAGGCAACATACATTACATTCACATACTACTTATACGTATCCGGAGATACATATTACTTTCTAAACTAGCTTATATTTCATTCACACATACGCACTTCCATCCATACTTTTTTACTTTCATACGTACATTTTTTCATATCTTCTTGTACTTACATAGTTATCTTTATGTTTTAAAGAGTTTTTCACCCTATAACCTCACATATATTAGACTACTCTGCCACCCTCCTTTCACATATCATATTAAGGTATGCCACCCTCGTAAGCATACAACCAAACATACGTTTCTTTATATATATTAATATATACTTACATACATACTCCTAAGGCTTTTCTATATAATTCATATATCAGTTATAATACATTCATGTAGTATACACTTACCACTCAAGGTAAGTGTAATACTAAACATATAGGAGTATGCCCATTGCCCCAAAAACATAACATAGAAAAAGGGGCTAGACTCACCTGGGTCCTATTTCTCTCGGAGTTAACTCTAACACCCCTCCTTAGCTGTTCACGGCTAACTATGTAACAATTATAAGTATCAATTAACTACTCGTAACCAGATCATATTCTAAGCATGAGAAATCCCAAACAAAAAAGGGTCCGGGGGCAACGTCCCTGGTAACAGGGCCCTAGGAGTGGCAACCCCTAGCAGGCGCACAAGTGGCAGAGCCCCTGGCTGGGGTTAATTCAAGTCGAGTCTCATTCGAGTCGAGTTGAGTTTCATTCGATTCGAGTCTCATTTGAGTCGAGTCGAAATCATTTGAGTCGAGTCGAAATCATTTGAGTCGAGTCGAGTTTCATTCGATTTGATTCGAATCATGCATTCTCTTGGAATTCGATTCAGATCGATTTTCATGCCCTTTTTGCTATAATATATTTTCTTTATTCCTCCAAGACCCGTTTTACCACTGCTTGGGTCATAACAACTCTATCTTCTTGCTTTTACATGGTTTGAACGTCACTCGTTCTACCCAATTCTTTACAAACAACTTTTTTATGGTCATGTTTACATTTTTCGTACATGATAAGGGCCGATTTTCCTTAGTATCAAATCTTATGGCAAACTAACCTAAAAAACTTAACCTTTTAACTTAAACGTACTTCTTTTGGTTCGGTTTTGCTTCGGTCCTGATTCAATGTAAGGCCCCGAACCCGGTAGCCCTACTTTAGCGTCGGATTTACTCATAAACACAGTTCTTCAAATCAGAGTTTATTAAAATTTTTCGCGGAATATAAAACATCAATCATTTGTTACAAAACGTTAAACCTTTTCTTTGATACCATAACACAAAACTTTATATTTAAAACATCTTTACTTCTTTCTTCAGATGCCAGCCGTTCAATCCATGCCGTGTGTCATCCTCATGCTAACTCTGTAATCAGCTCACCTGCGTGCATACTAAAAGTCAGCTACGCTGAGTGAGTTCTAGTTAATCGAACGCCATACAATACATACACATACATACATATCCGTAGATACATGTCCATACTTCACTAGTTACCCTTCTGTTCTACTTACATACTTGCTACCATACATACATACATATCTACAATCACTAACCTCAGTCTACCGAGAGTACGTTCATAGTTCACCGTCTATACCTGTACTCAAGGTCGTGAACACGTACAAAGGTCCGCAGTCCTTACCTATGTTCACCCTTTATGGTACGTGCAAGGTCTGCAGTCCTTCCCTATACCATCCTACATCCACAACACGTACAAGGTCCACAGTCCTCCCCTATGTTGCAACCTAAACCATAGCACGTACGAGGTCCGCAGTCCTCCCCTATGCTACCACAATACAACTACAGCACGTATAAGGTCCACAGTCCTTTCCTATGCTGATGCCTATCTATAATACGTATAAGGTCCGCAGTCCTTAACTACGTTGTCGTCTATTATCTGTAACACGTATAAGGCCCACCGTCCCTATCTACGTTTACATCTATCATCTACTTTACGTATAAGGCCCGCAGTCCTTAACTACGTTTACATCTATCATCTACTTTACGTATAAGGCCCGCAGTCCTTAACTACGCCATCACCAGCCGAGTCTATGTCCGACAAAAGCTAGAGGGATTTGCCATCCTAACTTACTATGTCGAACGTAGAACTCACATACCATTCGTGTACCTGTATACACCTACTTCACATATACAATAATTACATCATAGCATAAGAACACCCTAGGCGTTCTTTACATCATTCATTTAACAACCATACCTCTTGTCGATACGTGCAATATCCGAAGATCGTTCACGCCCCGACAAGTATTCATTTGTAATGTTCATACATCTTCGATGTATAATATTTGTACCTTTATTTTTGACCTGACAGTACGCGCAATATCCGAAGATCGTTCGCGTACCGACAAGCAACCATTCATATCCATCACATATATCACATATGGCATACACTTATCACTTAGGATAAATGTATTAACAACACATCGAGTATGCACACAGCCCCGAAAACATAACACATAAATGGGGCTAGAAACTCACCTGAATACTGTTACGCTCTCCGTTAATAGTTATTCCCCTCTTGAGCTGTGCACGGCTAACTGTATAATATTTACACGCATCAATTAGCTACTACTACTTATGTTGCGTTTCTATCTTTATATGACCCGCAACGAACGGGGGTCCGGGGGCAGCGCCCCTGGTAGCGGGGTTCTAGGGGCGGCAGCCCCTAGCGGGGTCCAAGGGGCAGAGCCCCTGGCTGGGGTTAAGCTGCCTTAACACATTTTCCATTAGGTTTTTAATTTATTTTCTAAACGAACCTCACTTCAGGCGAAGTTAAACCTTAGGCGAACTTGGCTTCAGGCGAAGTTAAACCTTAGGCGAACTTGGCTTCAGGCGAAGTTAAACCTTAGGCGAACTTGGCTTCAGGCGAAGTTAAACCTTAGGCGAACTTGGCTTCAGGCGAAGTTAAACCTTAGGCGAACTTGGCTTCAGGCGAAGTTAAACCTTAGGCGAACTTGGCTTCAGGCGAAGTTATCCTTAGGCGAACTTGGCTTCAGGCGAAGTTATCCTTAGGCGAACTTGGCCGTAGGCGAAGTTATCCTTAGGCGAAGTTACGCTTGAAGGCGAAGTTACGCTTGAAGGCGAAGTTCATCAGGCGAACTTAATCTTGCAGGCGAAGTTGTCGCGCTGCAGATCTGTTTGCCCATAACTCCTTCGTTTCTTAGCCAAATAACTCGATTTTGGTACCCACGGAACCGTATGATCGGAGCCTACAAACCCCAACCATCAAATCGGCCTAAAATCGACGTTTTAGGGGTCCGATTTGGGCAGTTGGGTTTCGGGTCCGGTTAACCCATCCAATCCTAACCATTTTCAGTAATAATAGCTTTGTTAGATTAGTTCTTACCTTACCAACTCAGATCTATCAACAAATCTCGGGTCTCGGCTTCGAATCTAGATCGGTTAGAATGTGTGTGTTTTGAGGGTGTAAGGAGTGTGTGTTAGGGAGTTTGGTGAGAAATGAGATATTTTGGGATTTTGGGGGTATTTATATCCCTGAAATCCCATTCTCATTTAACCTATCTCAATTAACCCAAGTCCATAACCCACTTCCATTACCCGACACTAGCCCGACCCATACCAACTCCTATTCTTTTATTTATTTCCTGATAACCTGAGTAAACTTCCCATCTATTAATAAGTAATATAATTAATATTACCTTTGAAATTTCGGGATGTTACATTCAACATGTGAATCTAGGTGTTTTACTAGTTGATAGATGATGCCAGGTCACGAAATCTGCCCTCCTTTAGCGCGAATTTGGGTTCAGGCTGAAGGAGAGTGATTGTGTGTATTTTTGAGTGTGTTGATGCAAATGGGAAATGGGGGGTTTAGGGTTTATGGGAGGTTTATGGTTCTTATATAGGGTAAGCACATGGACCTTAAAGGCCATAACATTCTCTAATCCATCTTTTATTTCCAAGCCCACAACCAACTCATTATTATTAATTTAATTAGATAACACATTATTAAAGAAACAAAATCCTTTTATTTAATTATTATTATTATTATTATTATTATTATTATTATCATCATCATCAAAAGTAGGATGTTACATGGCGTATCCGAGAGTGAATGCACCCACTTACATTTTCCTGGGAACCCGAGGTCGGAGATTCTATTCCAATGAAATATGTAACATCCTAATAATAAATTTCTTGATAATTAGGGCTCTAAAGTAAAGTGTTGCAAGTATCAATTTATAAACAACAAAGGCTGAGTTCATAACTCCTTTTTAAATGTTTTTATTCATGGGGTGGAAATTATGAAACTTATTTATTTTATGTCTTATTCAAATTATTTTATTCAGGTTTCATTTCATACAATCCTTATGTGTGACTATTAGTGTACACATATTCACATATACATCCATTAACTTGCAAAACCCTTGGTAGTATGATAATAGATATGTTGGCCTGATCTGGCCACTCAGGTCCCAAGTAGAGGCCTATACGTTCAAAATCCGATGATCATTGCACATTAAACATATTAGTCTAATAATGGATTAGACGACTCATTAAACATGTCAAATGTTTTGTTTTTATCAAAAAAATGTATAGCAGCAACCTAACACAAATGAAATGTCTTTCAACATAAAACTCATGTTCTTTTCTTTTGTCAAAACCCATGTTCTCACTATGTATTTTTAGTTGACAATCTTGCTTGTGTTTCATGTATTGGAAATTTATTTGTTGAATATTACTTGTACAAGATGTAGGTCGTTGGACTTGGTATAAATAATGAATAAAACAACATTTATTTCCTAGCATGTGATACTTTTTTGTTTTTTTAACAATATGTTCTTGTTACTTTCCAAATCTATTAATGAATTATGAAACTTTAGTCGATCATGAGCTATGAACAATTACTGTCTCGTCCTAACGTATTGTGTCGTTGGTTGGGTTGTGACAGTAAATATGAATTTGAATACCTAAAGTATGAAAATATTATAAAATAAAGTCATATTAATATTTTATTCATATGCATTGAATAATCATGTGGTTATTAAAAGTTATAACTATCAAATATTTAATTAAAATGATTTAATCCAACAGAACAAATTTAAAACCCTTTATTGTAACTAAAAATAGCGGGGAATAAATAATATTTTTTTCATACAATAATGTTTAGTGAGATATCTACCTAGACTTGAGTAATTGTCTTTAAATAATTAGTTGATGGATGGTAAATTAAAAAGCACACTATAGCAATATGATGTTAATTTTGAAAATAAAAAAAAATAGTGTAATGTAAAAATTATTAAGTGCATATGATATTAAATTTTACAAAATTAAAATCATTGTTTTAAATAATTTATCGTGTGAAATAATGAATCGATTCATTTAAAACTATTTAATATAACTAAATGTACGTTATTAATAGTAAATAATTAAAAAGATACAATATTAAAAGATTAATAAATAAATAGTGTTAATAAATTGCCATATTTAAATAATTAAATAATTTGAATTAATAGTAAAGAATAGAAAAATATATTATTTAAAAAATGATAAATAAATAATATTAATAAATTAACATATATAAATAACTGACTTAATAATTGATTAATTTGTAAGGATTAAAATAAAAGCGACGTATCAACAAATAATGGTAGTTTTTTTATTAAAAGTATAGATTCCATGAGAATTTATTACAATTAATCATGGAAATACAATCATATTTATTTACAAAAAGTTGCTGTAAATATCGATCAGCTTTCCCTTAAATTTGACAAGATAACCTGTAGTTGAACAAAAAAGCTAAAAAATGTATAATGAAAAATTTGGAACTACATATCAAAAATATATTAGTCAGTTTGTGTTTCTTTTGTTTTGAACTGCTAAATGTTACACTTCACAAGGTTTGAACCCTTGACTTTCTTTTGTCATATAGGATTGGATAATTTTGGATACAACCAAAAGTGTTAACTGATAAATCCATAACTTTGTCATGAAGTATTATTTATTAACTTATGTAACGTTCAGAGAAATTAATTACAATATTTAATTATACAAATATTGTAATGCCAAATGCTATAAATACCTTGTATTTTGAAGGCCATAGTATAACTCTTAAATCCAATATTCTAGAGTTTGAAATGAAGAAAAATATCATGTCATTTGTCTTTCTCTACATCATATTCTCAAATATTGTTTTGACATGTATTGCGTCCGGCCCCGAACAAGTATGCAAGGACGCTGGTATGTGTGGCTATTTTGTTGATCACTCACCAAAACTTTGTGAAGTAGACATGTGCATATACGATTGCTTAAATGTCGTGCCGCGAGAACAAGACATAATGAATTCCTTTAGCCGTGGCACCTTTTGTGTTTGTTGCTCCAAAGGAACGGGATGTCCCAATATTTTAGTAGATTCTAATGAAATAATCTAAATAAAAAGTTTAATTTGTACTTTGAAGTATATCATGTGTTTTAGGTAGTTTTTTTACATGTGTTGTCAAACATTATAAAAGATATTAACAAGAAAATAGATACTTGATAATAGCATGTTAAAACGAATTAATTAAGCACTTTTTTAGTTACTAGAATTTTACTATTTATTGAAATTAAATGGACTGATGAGCCGAAGATCAAACAATTGATCTAAAATCAGTTGTTCTCCAATCAAAATAATAAAGAATAAAGTGATTGATCACAAAGTGCTAAAGACAAACAATGGATCCTCAAACAATTAAAGTTCTGAAGACGTTAAAGACTATTTGTTGAATCTAAAAAGTGTAAGGCCCCGGTTCCGGTGTCCTACTTTGGACGTTAAATTTACTCATAAATATAGTTTTGAATGTCAGAGTGAATTAAAACTTTTCGCGGAATATAAAACATCGACCATTCATTACAAAATATTAAAATCTTGTCTTTAAACATTCAAATTATCTTAACAGAAAATATCATAACTTTTCTTCACCAGATACCAATCAGGTCTGTCCATGCCTTGTGTCCCCCTCAAACCAGCTCATTCATCATATTTGCCCATGTGCATACTAAAAATCAGTTACGCTGAGTGAGTTCTAGTTAATTAGGCAACATACATTACATTCATATATATATATATATATATATATATATATATATATATAGGGGATGGTTCAAGAGAGAAATGATATTATTACAAGAAATGTAAGAAATGAATATGGACCACTAGTTTTGTTTTAAGTTTTAAATGCTTAAAGCTAAATAAGAAACTATTAATTATTCTCTTTCTTCAATTAATATAACTAATAAACAATAATACTTATTTATTTAATTAATATAACTAATTAAATTATTATAATTAGAAAATATTAAGAACTCATTTATTTTTATAACTTACTTGTTGTTTCTTGAATTTTTATCCTACACACGTATAATTTATTCATACATTAAAATTTCTTTCTGTCCAAAACTAATTGTTTCCAACTCAATATATTAATATCCATCAACACATACTTACATTATGATGAATAATACCAAAAAATAATTTTACATGTGCTTGCATTAGATATCAACAAAAAACATACAACCTACACAAAAACGTATAATCTACACTTGTTCTAAGAATAAGACAACATATAACATACACAAGAAAAAATTTAACCTACACACAAAATTCATCATCAATAAAATACACACGCACACGAAAACATATAACCTACACACAAAAAACATATAACCTACACACGAAAATTTAACTTTGTGTAGATTATCTACACTTGTTCAAAACAAGTGTAGGTTATATAACTTTGTATAGGTTGTATATTTATTTAACTTTGTGTAGATTATACGTTTTTATTGCTCAAAACAAGTGTAGGTTATATAACTTTGTGTAGGTTGTATATTTATCAAACTTAAATACGTTGATATATGCTAATATATTGAGTGGAAAATTATTTTTTTAATATAAACAAATAGTATTATATGAATAAATTGTATTTATGTTGAATAAAATGAATAATATTATTTGATAGATGATGCCAGGTCACGAAATCTGCCCTCCTTTAGCGCGAATTTGGGTTCAGGCTGAAGGAGAGTGATTGTGTGTATTTTTGAGTGTGTTGATGCAAATGGGAAATGGGGGGTTTAGGGTTTATGGGAGGTTTATGGTTCTTATATAGGGTAAGCACATGGACCTTAAAGGCCATAACATTCTCTAATCCATCTTTTATTTCCAAGCCCACAACCAACTCATTATTATTAATTTAATTAGATAACACATTATTAAAGAAACAAAATCCTTTTATTTAATTATTATTATTATTATTATTATTATTATTATTATCATCATCATCAAAAGTAGGATGTTACATGGCGTGTCCGAGAGTGAATGCACCCACTTACATTTTCCTGGGAACCCGAGGTCGGAGATTCTATTCCAATGAAATATGTAACATCCTAATAATAAATTTCTTGATAATTAGGGCTCTAAAGTAAAGTGTTGCAAGTATCAATTTATAAACAACAAAGGCTGAGTTCATAACTCCTTTTTAAATGTTTTTATTCATGGGGTGGAAATTATGAAACTTATTTATTTTATGTCTTATTCAAATTATTTTATTCAGGTTTCATTTCATACAATCCTTATGTGTGACTATTAGTGTACACATATTCACATATACATCCATTAACTTGCAAAACCCTTGGTAGTATGATAATAGATATGTTGGCCTGATCTGGCCACTCAGGTCCCAAGTAGAGGCCTATACGTTCAAAATCCGATGATCATTGCACATTAAACATATTAGTCTAATAATGGATTAGACGACTCATTAAACATGTCAAATGTTTTGTTTTTATCAAAAAAATGTATAGCAGCAACCTAACACAAATGAAATGTCTTTCAACATAAAACTCATGTTCTTTTCTTTTGTCAAAACCCATGTTCTCACTATGTATTTTTAGTTGACAATCTTGCTTGTGTTTCATGTATTGGAAATTTATTTGTTGAATATTACTTGTACAAGATGTAGGTCGTTGGACTTGGTATAAATAATGAATAAAACAACATTTATTTCCTAGCATGTGATACTTTTTTGTTTTTTTAACAATATGTTCTTGTTACTTTCCAAATCTATTAATGAATTATGAAACTTTAGTCGATCATGAGCTATGAACAATTACTGTCTCGTCCTAACGTATTGTGTCGTTGGTTGGGTTGTGACAGTAAATATGAATTTGAATACCTAAAGTATGAAAATATTATAAAATAAAGTCATATTAATATTTTATTCATATGCATTGAATAATCATGTGGTTATTAAAAGTTATAACTATCAAATATTTAATTAAAATGATTTAATCCAACAGAACAAATTTAAAACCCTTTATTGTAACTAAAAATAGCGGGGAATAAATAATATTTTTTTCATACAATAATGTTTAGTGAGATATCTACCTAGACTTGAGTAATTGTCTTTAAATAATTAGTTGATGGATGGTAAATTAAAAAGCACACTATAGCAATATGATGTTAATTTTGAAAATAAAAAAAAATAGTGTAATGTAAAAATTATTAAGTGCATATGATATTAAATTTTACAAAATTAAAATCATTGTTTTAAATAATTTATCGTGTGAAATAATGAATCGATTCATTTAAAACTATTTAATATAACTAAATGTACGTTATTAATAGTAAATAATTAAAAAGATACAATATTAAAAGATTAATAAATAAATAGTGTTAATAAATTGCCATATTTAAATAATTAAATAATTTGAATTAATAGTAAAGAATAGAAAAATATATTATTTAAAAAATGATAAATAAATAATATTAATAAATTAACATATATAAATAACTGACTTAATAATTGATTAATTTGTAAGGATTAAAATAAAAGCGACGTATCAACAAATAATGGTAGTTTTTTTTATTAAAAGTATAGATTCCATGAGAATTTATTACAATTAATCATGGAAATACAATCATATTTATTTACAAAAAGTTGCTGTAAATATCGATCAGCTTTCCCTTAAATTTGACAAGATAACCTGTAGTTGAACAAAAAAGCTAAAAAATGTATAATGAAAAATTTGGAACTACATATCAAAAATATATTAGTCAGTTTGTGTTTCTTTTGTTTTGAACTGCTAAATGTTACACTTCACAAGGTTTGAACCCTTGACTTTCTTTTGTCATATAGGATTGGATAATTTTGGATACAACCAAAAGTGTTAACTGATAAATCCATAACTTTGTCATGAAGTATTATTTATTAACTTATGTAACGTTCAGAGAAATTAATTACAATATTTAATTATACAAATATTGTAATGCCAAATGCTATAAATACCTTGTATTTTGAAGGCCATAGTATAACTCTTAAATCCAATATTCTAGAGTTTGAAATGAAGAAAAATATCATGTCATTTGTCTTTCTCTACATCATATTCTCAAATATTGTTTTGACATGTATTGCGTCCGGCCCCGAACAAGTATGCAAGGACGCTGGTATGTGTGGCTATTTTGTTGATCACTCACCAAAACTTTGTGAAGTAGACATGTGCATATACGATTGCTTAAATGTCGTGCCGCGAGAACAAGACATAATGAATTCCTTTAGCCGTGGCACCTTTTGTGTTTGTTGCTCCAAAGGAACGGGATGTCCCAATATTTTAGTAGATTCTAATGAAATAATCTAAATAAAAAGTTTAATTTGTACTTTGAAGTATATCATGTGTTTTAGGTAGTTTTTTTACATGTGTTGTCAAACATTATAAAAGATATTAACAAGAAAATAGATACTTGATAATAGCATGTTAAAACGAATTAATTAAGCACTTTTTTAGTTACTAGAATTTTACTATTTATTGAAATTAAATGGACTGATGAGCCGAAGATCAAACAATTGATCTAAAATCAGTTGTTCTCCAATCAAAATAATAAAGAATAAAGTGATTGATCTCAAAGTGCTAAAGACAAACAATGGATCCTCAAACAATTAAAGTTCTGAAGACGTTAAAGACTATTTGTTGAATCTAAAAAGTGTAAGGCCCCGGTTCCGGTGTCCTACTTTGGACGTTAAATTTACTCATAAATATAGTTTTGAATGTCAGAGTGAATTAAAACTTTTCGCGGAATATAAAACATCGACCATTCATTACAAAATATTAAAATCTTGTCTTTAAACATTCAAATTATCTTAACAGAAAATATCATAACTTTTCTTCACCAGATACCAATCAGGTCTGTCCATGCCTTGTGTCCCCCTCAAACCAGCTCATTCATCATATTTGCCCATGTGCATACTAAAAATCAGTTACGCTGAGTGAGTTCTAGTTAATTAGGCAACATACATTACATTCATATATATATATATATATATATATATATATATATATATATAGGGGATGGTTCAAGAGAGAAATGATATTATTACAAGAAATGTAAGAAATGAATATGGACCACTAGTTTTGTTTTAAGTTTTAAATGCTTAAAGCTAAATAAGAAACTATTAATTATTCTCTTTCTTCAATTAATATAACTAATAAACAATAATACTTATTTATTTAATTAATATAACTAATTAAATTATTATAATTAGAAAATATTAAGAACTCATTTATTTTTATAACTTACTTGTTGTTTCTTGAATTTTTATCCTACACACGTATAATTTATTCATACATTAAAATTTCTTTCTGTCCAAAACTAATTGTTTCCAACTCAATATATTAATATCCATCAACACATACTTACATTATGATGAATAATACCAAAAAATAATTTTACATGTGCTTGCATTAGATATCAACAAAAAACATACAACCTACACAAAAACGTATAATCTACACTTGTTCTAAGAATAAGACAACATATAACATACACAAGAAAAAATTTAACCTACACACAAAATTCATCATCAATAAAATACACACGCACACGAAAACATATAACCTACACACAAAAAACATATAACCTACACACGAAAATTTAACTTTGTGTAGATTATCTACACTTGTTCAAAACAAGTGTAGGTTATATAACTTTGTATAGGTTGTATATTTATTTAACTTTGTGTAGATTATACGTTTTTATTGCTCAAAACAAGTGTAGGTTATATAACTTTGTGTAGGTTGTATATTTATCAAACTTAAATACGTTGATATATGCTAATATATTGAGTGGAAAATTATTTTTTTAATATAAACAAATAGTATTATATGAATAAATTGTATTTATGTTGAATAAAATGAATAATATTATTTGATAGATGATGCCAGGTCACGAAATCTGCCCTCCTTTAGCGCGAATTTGGGTTCAGGCTGAAGGAGAGTGATTGTGTGTATTTTTGAGTGTGTTGATGCAAATGGGAAATGGGGGGTTTAGGGTTTATGGGAGGTTTATGGTTCTTATATAGGGTAAGCACATGGACCTTAAAGGCCATAACATTCTCTAATCCATCTTTTATTTCCAAGCCCACAACCAACTCATTATTATTAATTTAATTAGATAACACATTATTAAAGAAACAAAATCCTTTTATTTAATTATTATTATTATTATTATTATTATTATTATTATCATCATCATCAAAAGTAGGATGTTACATGGCGTGTCCGAGAGTGAATGCACCCACTTACATTTTCCTGGGAACCCGAGGTCGGAGATTCTATTCCAATGAAATATGTAACATCCTAATAATAAATTTCTTGATAATTAGGGCTCTAAAGTAAAGTGTTGCAAGTATCAATTTATAAACAACAAAGGCTGAGTTCATAACTCCTTTTTAAATGTTTTTATTCATGGGGTGGAAATTATGAAACTTATTTATTTTATGTCTTATTCAAATTATTTTATTCAGGTTTCATTTCATACAATCCTTATGTGTGACTATTAGTGTACACATATTCACATATACATCCATTAACTTGCAAAACCCTTGGTAGTATGATAATAGATATGTTGGCCTGATCTGGCCACTCAGGTCCCAAGTAGAGGCCTATACGTTCAAAATCCGATGATCATTGCACATTAAACATATTAGTCTAATAATGGATTAGACGACTCATTAAACATGTCAAATGTTTTGTTTTTATCAAAAAAATGTATAGCAGCAACCTAACACAAATGAAATGTCTTTCAACATAAAACTCATGTTCTTTTCTTTTGTCAAAACCCATGTTCTCACTATGTATTTTTAGTTGACAATCTTGCTTGTGTTTCATGTATTGGAAATTTATTTGTTGAATATTACTTGTACAAGATGTAGGTCGTTGGACTTGGTATAAATAATGAATAAAACAACATTTATTTCCTAGCATGTGATACTTTTTTGTTTTTTTAACAATATGTTCTTGTTACTTTCCAAATCTATTAATGAATTATGAAACTTTAGTCGATCATGAGCTATGAACAATTACTGTCTCGTCCTAACGTATTGTGTCGTTGGTTGGGTTGTGACAGTAAATATGAATTTGAATACCTAAAGTATGAAAATATTATAAAATAAAGTCATATTAATATTTTATTCATATGCATTGAATAATCATGTGGTTATTAAAAGTTATAACTATCAAATATTTAATTAAAATGATTTAATCCAACAGAACAAATTTAAAACCCTTTATTGTAACTAAAAATAGCGGGGAATAAATAATATTTTTTTCATACAATAATGTTTAGTGAGATATCTACCTAGACTTGAGTAATTGTCTTTAAATAATTAGTTGATGGATGGTAAATTAAAAAGCACACTATAGCAATATGATGTTAATTTTGAAAATAAAAAAAAATAGTGTAATGTAAAAATTATTAAGTGCATATGATATTAAATTTTACAAAATTAAAATCATTGTTTTAAATAATTTATCGTGTGAAATAATGAATCGATTCATTTAAAACTATTTAATATAACTAAATGTACGTTATTAATAGTAAATAATTAAAAAGATACAATATTAAAAGATTAATAAATAAATAGTGTTAATAAATTGCCATATTTAAATAATTAAATAATTTGAATTAATAGTAAAGAATAGAAAAATATATTATTTAAAAAATGATAAATAAATAATATTAATAAATTAACATATATAAATAACTGACTTAATAATTGATTAATTTGTAAGGATTAAAATAAAAGCGACGTATCAACAAATAATGGTAGTTTTTTTTATTAAAAGTATAGATTCCATGAGAATTTATTACAATTAATCATGGAAATACAATCATATTTATTTACAAAAAGTTGCTGTAAATATCGATCAGCTTTCCCTTAAATTTGACAAGATAACCTGTAGTTGAACAAAAAAGCTAAAAAATGTATAATGAAAAATTTGGAACTACATATCAAAAATATATTAGTCAGTTTGTGTTTCTTTTGTTTTGAACTGCTAAATGTTACACTTCACAAGGTTTGAACCCTTGACTTTCTTTTGTCATATAGGATTGGATAATTTTGGATACAACCAAAAGTGTTAACTGATAAATCCATAACTTTGTCATGAAGTATTATTTATTAACTTATGTAACGTTCAGAGAAATTAATTACAATATTTAATTATACAAATATTGTAATGCCAAATGCTATAAATACCTTGTATTTTGAAGGCCATAGTATAACTCTTAATATCCAATATTCTAGAGTTTGAAATGAAGAAAAATATCATGTCATTTGTCTTTCTCTACATCATATTCTCAAATATTGTTTTGACATGTATTGCGTCCGGCCCCGAACAAGTATGCAAGGACGCTGGTATGTGTGGCTATTTTGTTGATCACTCACCAAAACTTTGTGAAGTAGACATGTGCATATACGATTGCTTAAATGTCGTGCCGCGAGAACAAGACATAATGAATTCCTTTTGCCGTGGCACCTTTTGTGTTTGTTGCTCCAAAGGAACCGGATGTCCCAATATTTTAGTAGATTCTAATGAAATAATCTAAATAAAAAGTTTAATTTGTACTTTGAAGTATATCATGTGTTTTAGGTAGTTTTTTTACATGTGTTGTCAAACATTATAAAAGATATTAACAAGAAAATAGATACTTGATAATAGCATGTTAAAACGAATTAATTAAGCACTTTTTTAGTTACTAGAATTTTACTATTTATTGAAATTAAATGGACTGATGAGCCGAAGATCAAACAATTGATCTAAAATCAGTTGTTCTCCAATCAAAATAATAAAGAATAAAGTGATTGATCTCAAAGTGCTAAAGACAAACAATGGATCCTCAAACAATTAAAGTTCTGAAGACGTTAAAGACTATTTGTTGAATCTAAAAAGTGTAAGGCCCCGGTTCCGGTGTCCTACTTTGGACGTTAAATTTACTCATAAATATAGTTTTGAATGTCAGAGTGAATTAAAACTTTTCGCGGAATATAAAACATCGACCATTCATTACAAAATATTAAAATCTTGTCTTTAAACATTCAAATTATCATAACAGAAAATATCATAACTTTTCTTCACCAGATACCAATTAGGTCTGTCCATGCCTTGTGTCCCCCTCAAACCAGCTCATTCATCATATTTGCCCATGTGCATACTAAAAATCAGTTACGCTGAGTGAGTTCTAGTTAATCAGGCAACATACATTACATTCATATATATATATATATATATATAGGGGATGGTTCAAGAGAGAAATGATATTATTGCAAGAAATGTAAGAAATGAATATGGACCACTAGTTTTGTTTTAAGTTTTAAATGCTTAAAGCTAAATAAGAAACTATTAATTATTCTCTTTCTTCAATTAATATAACTAATAAACAATAATACTTATTTATTTAATTAATATAACTAATTAAATTATTATAATTAGAAAATATTAAGAACTCATTTATTTTTATAACTTACTTGTTGTTTCTTGAATTTTTATCCTACACACGTATAATTTATTCATACATTAAAATTTCTTTCTGTCCAAAACTAATTGTTTCCAACTCAATATATTAATATCCATCAACACATACTTACATTATGATGAATAATACCAAAAAATAATTTTACATATGCTTGCATTAGATATCAACAAAAAACATACAACCTACACAACAACGTATAATCTACACTTGTTCTAAGAATAAGACAACATATAACATACACACGAAAAAATTTAACCTACACACAAAATTCATCATCAATAAAATACACACGCACACGAAAACATATAACCTACACACAAAAAACATATAACCTACACACGAAAATTTAACTTTGTGTAGATTATCTACACTTGTTCAAAACAAGTGTAGGTTATATAACTTTGTATAGGTTGTATATTTATTTAACTTTGTGTAGATTATACGTTTTTATTGCTCAAAACAAGTGTAGGTTATATAACTTTGTGTAGGTTGTATATTTATCAAACTTAAATACGTTGATATATGCTAATATATTGAGTGGAAAATTATTTTTTTAATATAAACAAATAGTATTATATGAATAAATTGTATTTATGTTGAATAAAATGAAGAATGTGTAAATAAAAAATAAAACTAAATTAGTGTTTTTATCTTTTTAATTATTATAGTTAAATTAGTTAGATATAATAATTAGAGATATTTATTATTGTTATATTAGTTGTATTAATTGGAAAGAGAGAGTGCATTTATTGTTGCATTTACATCTTTTTTATTTATTTTGAAATATTTAAAACATAAAATAAAACTAGTGGCTCATATTCATTTCTCTCATTTCTTGCAATAATTTGATTTCTTTCTTGAACTTAAACCTATATATATATATATATATATATATATGGTGAGGTTAGAATAAGAAGTGAGTTATTTGTAAGAAGTGTGAGAAGTAATATCGGGCGTTGGATGTGATCATCTGATGGTGGATATTGTTAGTGTGTTTTTTGTTCAGCGTGTTTTATTTTTTTAAGGGTAAAAATCACTTCTTACACTTCTTAGGATAGTTTTACTTTTTATTTTAACCTTGCTCTCTCTCTCTCTATTTATATATATATGTGTGTGCCCGTAGATACATATTACATACTTAACTTTCTTCTTCAATTCATACATACTCGCATACATACATACTTCTATAAATTTATACTTTCATACCTTCTTGTTTTAGCTTACTTATACATACGTAATTATCTCTACATTTTAAGGAGCCTTTCACCCTATAACCTTCGCAGATATTATTAGGCCTGCAACGCTTTAACCTTGCAGAATTTAGAAGAGTCTGCAACCCTTTAACCTCCACGGATATTATTAGGGTCTGCAACCCTTTAAACTTCGCAGATATTATTAAGGTCTGCAACCTTTTAACCTTCGCATAATTTTATTTGGGTCTGCAACCTTTATGCATACAACCACACCAACCATACAACCATACATTCTTTAACATACATGCATTATATATATACATATATTCATAAATATCTACATATATACTCCTTACCTTTTATATATTCGTTCAATATCATTCATATATCTTTCATAAAACATCTATATAGCATACACTTACCACTTAAGGTAAGTGTATTAACTAACACATAAGAGTATGCACACAGCCCCGAAAAACATAACAGAGAAAAGGGGCTAGAAACTCACATGTGTCATGCTTCTGATGACGGTTATATCCTTCTTTGCAATGTATGACTGACTGTGTAATAAGGCGCATTAATCAATTACCACTTCTAGAGTTCGTTTACTTCGTTGGCCTTTCTTTCTAAGTCCTAGTCACTTTAAACGTTACCTTTCTATTATTAACTAGTTCCTCGCTCTTAGCGTATAT
Organism: Bidens hawaiensis; assembly: GCF_021521415.1. Classification (NCBI taxonomy): domain Eukaryota; kingdom Viridiplantae; phylum Streptophyta; class Magnoliopsida; order Asterales; family Asteraceae; genus Bidens; species Bidens hawaiensis. Next base: position 81,526 of record NW_027498993.1, read on the forward strand.
GCCGTATAAGTCCACACTCTTTGTTGACGTATGTATACGTTCTATATACATATATGGCACACCTACATACACGGCATAACATACATACATACATACATGCATACATACATACATACATACATACATGGCATACGCATACACGACATACACATATACGTTATCTACATACATATACGTGGCTATATACATATATGGCTATATACATATAGGGCTACGTATACATATACACTATATACATATACGGCTATATACATATACGGCTACATACACATATACGCTATATACATATACGGCTACATATACATATACACCATATACATATACGACTATGTATACATATACGTCATGCATACATACTTATACGACCATGTACATATACGCATACATACTTATACGGATACACACACTTATACGCTAGCATCATATGCGTCCAAACATATGCACCCGTATAACCCGTTTCGTTACAAACAACTTGTTTATGTTCAATTTTACATTTTTTTCACATAATAAGGTCTGATTTACTATCCCACCAAGTTTCATGTAAAATCGACTTCGCTTACTCGTCCTTTTAACAAACCGAACACTACTCGGTTTACCCGAAACGAACCAACTAACTCGTTTAATATCAAGTTCTTTACTTTATCAATAATCATGACCCGATTTATCATCCTACCAAGTTTCATGCAAATCTGTGCACGAAAAGTAAGTTTTTTTTTAACAAAAACGTACTTTTGAGGTTTATGTCTAAAATCACTCGATAAGACCAAAACCATATCAAACGAACTTGGGATTGAGTGATTAAAGCGGCCACAGAACCGTCTCTCCCCGATCTTCAAATCCATCAGCTCACTGTTACCGGAAACCGCCGCTACAGTTTCCGAAAATACCAAAACAGTTACCAGAATCTTCTATTTTAGCTTTTACGGTTTTGCTGTTAAAAACCGGATTTCCCGACCTTTGATCGAAGATCTAATCAGTGGAAATCCTCATTTATATTCCATGACTACTCAGTTAAAATTTGAGACCGATCCTACGGTTAGATCTCCAGGAATCCTCGTGTATTTGTGGGCTATTTTCTCAAAAACGGGAATTGAAAAAGTGTGTATTTTTGATGGTGTAGGCTATGGTGTAGAGATGGATGAAAATGGAAAGGATATGGTTTAAGGGGTATTTATACTCTTTTAAGCCCATGGACCTTAGGCCCATCTTTCCTTTTCGGTGTTTAATTAATTCTATCTAATTAGCCTACTTATCCTTCCATCTTTATTATTTTATTATTTCTCTACTAACTCAAGTAAACTTTTCTACAATAAATAAATAATATATTAAACATTATCCTTAGAAATTTCGTGATGTTACAAAAAGTATTGATGAGCTAATTACCAAACAATTGTCTAAAATTAGTTTTCCTCCAGTCAAAATAACAAAGTGTAAAGTGATTGCTCCCCAAGTCCTGAAGACAAACAACGAATCCTCAAACAACTAAAAATGCTGAAGACACTTAAGTCAAACACAACTAATAGTCATCATCAGTTTTTTAGTTCTGGATTAGTTTTGTTAGATGTTATGTATTTTCTGTTTTATCAGTTGTTTGTAACTGATATGTCAAACATCGCTTTCAATTGATTTCAATGAAAATAATGTTTGCCTGATATGAATTCTTAGCTTATACTGAGCTCTTGAATTTTAGCAAGTGATTTGAAACCATTTAGACCAAGCAAATATTTAAATCTAGTTTTGTCAAATGCTTTGGAAAAAAGGTCTGCCTTTTGAAAATCCGTGTGAATCTTTTCAATATCAATTAGTTTCTTTTCGTAACAATCACGGATAAAATGATAACAAATTTAATGTGTTTCGTTTTTTTAGTGGTGAACGGGGTTCTTCGTTATACATACTATTGTAGTAAAAAAAATTGTAATCCCGCAACAGGGTTATCAATAAAACTTGTAGTAAGAAACTTTAAATCGTAATCCCGCAAGTGTTGCTGGATCCATAAACCCGTGAACAGCAACTCGAGGTTGCCACATATTCGGCTTCTGCGGTTGAAGCATAGACCGTTATCCGCTTCTTACACTGCTAGAAAACAAGCCGGTTTTCTAAGAACTGTCAACCCGTTGTTGTTGACTTGAAGTTAATCCGACATCCTCCGTAGTCAAAATTTGAGAAAGCAGCAAAATCAAAACTATCATCCTTGGGATACCATAACCCAATGTTAGGATTACCCCAAGTTAGTGGCAAATACGCTTCACAGTCACCATAAGAGTCACGCGCGAACTCGACTGGTACCTGGCACTCAAGCAAACAACAAACATAATATTAGGACACGATGTAGTAAGATACATTAAAGAACCTATCATCGCTCAATAAAGGGTCGGATCAACAGTATCCTCCAATTCGCCCGGTGACAAATTGTGACCCACGGGAAGGGGAGTTGAAGGGATTTTTCCGGAAGTTATCTAATAACGGCTCAAGACATCATTCACATACTTAGTTTGATGAATTAAGATACCTCATCAGATTGTAGAACCTGCAGCCCTAAAGAGAAACTCATTTCTCCCATCGAGTTCATCTCAATCTTGGTTTTCTTCATCTTTTCGAAGTCCTTAAATAGTTTTGTCGTTTGTTGAGCCCAAAATAATATCATCGACATAACTCTGGACTAGGAGTAGATCATCTTCGACAATCTTATATAAGAGAGTACAATCAATAGTCCCTTTTTTGAAACCGTTATCTATCAAATGGTCAACAAGTGTGCTATAAAAAACTCTCGGGGCTTGATGAAGACAATATAGAGTCTTGTTTAAGAGAAAAACATTCTCTTGATAGTCAGGGTCCTTAATACCAGGAGGCCGCTTCACATACACCTCTTCATAAATCTCCCCGTTAAGACATGGAATCTTAACGTCCATCTGATAGACCTTTAAATTCTTATAGCATATGCTAAGAAAATATGTATAGTGTCTGGTCTTGCAACCGGGGCGTGTAATTCGGTGTAATATATGCCTTCTTTTTGATTGAAACCTTGCACAACTGATGTGCTAAAAGTAGTCAAATAAAAACACGCTAATCTAGACACTAAGTAATAAATTCTAGACTCGTAAACTTAACTAAAAATACTAACCGGCAAGTGTACCGGTCGACTCTAGTAGAATTTAGTAAGTCCGGATATCGAACCCACAAACTCTTTAGATTACGTAAATTAACTAATTAAACTCAACTAATTGACATGAGTATTTATTTCATATTATTAAAGGGGGGTTTTAAAATAATTAAATATTAAACTAATAAATTAACTAATTAAGAAAAGACAATTAATAAAACACTATAGAATTAAATTTGACTGACTCAGATGATAATGAAAAACCACCTAGGCAAGAATCCCCAAAGTTTAAGTTATCAAATAGTTGGAAAATAATAGTTATGGAACTGGGATCGTGAAATAGACACTTAAAAGAAAACCCGAACAGGGCCCTTGACACTTCAAGAAGACACCTATAGATTTCTAACAAGTTTTAAGACTCACCAGTTTTATATGTTAAACTTCCTTACGGTTATTTAATTATTTATGATAGAGTACCTTTATAGTGAAATCCTACTTTATAGCGTGGAAATCAAAGGTAATTTGACGAACTTAATTGACTCACTAGACAATATTAATTAATCAAACATAGACGGACTCCTTACGAAGAACTAAATCTAGCAATCTCAATCAACAAAGATCTAGCAATAACCTATCACCTTACAGCTTTCTAGGTTAGCAGCACACTTTTATTCGTTTGACTAATAATATTATTCCTATGATCTTATTCGAATTCAATCATAAACTAGTCAAAAACACACAGTAAATGACCTAACAAAATCCTATCATATGAAACAATCACCAAGAATTTTGTGGAATAATAAAACAAGAACAACCAAAACCAAGTACACATATGCATCAATCAAATAAACCAAACAATTTACTGAATCATAAAACCATAACGAAAAGCAAATTCCAAATAAAATAAAACTTCAAAAAATGGTTCATCACAAGCCTAGACAGTCTAAGGGTTTAGCCAACAACCATACTCATGAACAAAAGAAAATAAATTGGTTCAAATAATGATTTTATAAAGATAATAATAAATTCAAACCAATAATAATGATGTTTGGTAGAGTAGGTGTTGAACCCGGACGCTCTCTATTCGAACCCGGATGTTCTTCTCTCCTTGCGGCTTACGAAACCCCTCTGTTTATCCGTCCGTAGGGTATTTTTTTTTACCCCTCTGTTTGTCCTTCCGTAGGGTATTTTTTTTACCCCCTCTCCTCAGCCGAGCCTCTCCTTAATAATATATATATATTATGTTCTGTCACCACCCAACCAACCATCCTTGGTTTCTTAATTTATTTCACTTGTGGCTGGGCTTTATATTTATATAAGTAGTATTTATTTTGTGGGCCCACATGTAGATATCCATATGAACTCGTAAACTCCTAATCATGGATGACCCAAATAAATTAGCTACAAACTTTCTTTTGTGTGCCCTGTAAAAAACAAACAAGCTTTATAGCAATTATTAACATATAATAAGAATCTATATAATTCATTTTGCTAACCATCATTACAAATAAACTGCATGATACTTTTAGTTTAGATAGTTTAACTCATAATAATAATAATAGTAATATAAAATACGTTTGACTTTTCACGCATTTGTTTCGAGTTAATAAAGGTACTCAATTTTAGCTCAGTATCTCTTAGAACTTTAAAAACTCACATATGAGCCAACTAAGAATAACATTCAATAAAAACCTAGCTCAAAGCACTTAAAAGTGTAGGAAATATTTATAATATTTATACATAATTTCGCCCGTATCAACAACCAACCCGCCTTGTTTCTTACAATTACCTGTAACATTACGAATTTTCTAAGAATAATATTTAACATATTATTTATTTATGATAGAAAAGTTTACTTGAGTTAGTAGAGATATAATAAAATAATAAAGATGGAAGGTTAGGCGGGCTAATTAGATGGTATTAAATAAGGACCAAAAAGGAAATATGGGCCTAAGGTCCATGTGTTTAAGGGAGTATAAATACCCCTTAAAAGCTAATCCTTTCCATTTCCATGCATCTCTACACCATAGCCTACACCTTCAAAAACACACACTTAAGCCAAACGCTCTATACTCTACTATATTCAACGTTCTGAGACCAACGAAGGTAAGAAATAATTTTATCTCATGTGATCCAACCTATTAGAACCCAACACCGCGGCCTCGTGATGTCGTACGAGTCGCTTGGATCTAGACCTAGCTTATTTTGGGTGTTTAATCAACCAAAATCGAGACTTAAGGACTACCTTAGCTCAAATATGAACACCCTGAAGTTACTCAGATGCCAGTCAACCCGGACCATGCCATATGCCCCCTCAAGCCAGCTCATTCATCCTATTTGCATGCGTGCATACTAAAAGTCAGCTACGCTGAGTGAGTTCTAGTTAATTAGGCAACGCACATTACATTCATATATATATGTGTGTGTGTGTGTGTGTGTCCGTAGATACATATTACATACTTAACTTTCTTCTTCCATTCATACATAGACACATACATACATACATACATACATACATACATACAAACATACATACATACATACATACATACATACTTCTATAAGGGGTAATTATACTCTCTTAAGCCCATAGACCTTCGGCCCGTCTTTCCTCTTCGGTCCTTGATTAATTTCATCTAATTAGCCTACTTGTCCTTTCATCTTTATTATTTTATTATTTCTCTACTAACTCAAGTAAACTTTTCTACAATAAATAAATAATATATTAAATATTATTCTTATAAATTTTGGGATGCTACAAAAAGTACTGATGAGCTAATGATCAAACAATTATCTAAAATTAGTTGTCCTCCACTCAAAATAATAAAGTGTAAAGTGATTACTCCCAAAGTCCTGAAGACAAATAACAAATCCTCAAACAACTGAAAATGTTGAAGATACTTTGGGGGTGTTTGGTACAGAGAATTGGGGGGTGAGAAATGGAAATGGAAATAATTCTCTTGTTTGTTTACGAAAGAAAGAGGTGAGAAATGGAAATAAACCATTTCCATTTCCCTGATTTCTTTTCTCTAAAAAAAGCGGAGAAATCATTTCTCAAGGGTTTCATTTCTCACTTCCATTCTCTTCCTTTTCACTTCTATCAGCTTCCTCCTTCAAAGCACCGCAACTCTCTTGGTCTTCTTCGTCTGTCTTCAATCATCGCCGCAGCCTCAGTTCTCCTGCAAAAATGGTAAAACAAAACCCTAATCTAATTTCAACCAGCTTATTCTATCTGAACTAACAAATGTTGTTGTATTAATATTGTAGCCGTTCAGGAGGTACGTTGAGATCGGAAGAATCGCACTCGTTAACTACGGAAAGGACTACGGCAAGCTCGTTGTTATCGTCGATGTCATCGATCAGAACACAGTAATTTATTATTATTATTATTATTATTATTATATTATTATTATTATTCCACTGCTACACAGATCTTAAATCTAGCTCTAATTACTTTTTTGTTATTATTGTGTGATTATATAGGAATTAAATGTTGATACAGGAAATGCTTGATGTTTTTCATTCATTTTCATTTAACAAGTTGAGATATTAACTTACTGTTTGATTTCTATGTGCTAATTACCAATGGTTATGAATTTGATGCTTTTAAAACCTATAAGAAACTGCTTTGTGTGTTTGCTAGCAGTGCTACAGTCATGGTTTTATTATTGTTTAGGTCAAAATGATAAGATTTAATGAAATATGCATGCAGCTGTGTTTTTTATTATACTTTTATTATTGAGAAATGTTATTTCTAATTGTTTTTTTCCAGAAGCTTTTAGTAAATGCATAATCTTAAGTTTTATAGAAGCTTATATATACTACAATTTTGCATAGTGTTATTTTAAATGTTAAGTTTTTTATAAGCTTATAGTATCTGCAATTATGTGAGGAGTTTGAGTTTAGTTGTTCAAGTTGAATATAATGGAAGAAGTTAAGGTTGTGCTGAAATAATTGTTTTGAATTGGCAGGCTCTTGTTGATTCTCCTGACATGGTGAGAGGCCAAATGAACTTCAAGAGGCTAACGCTTACCGACATCAAAATTGACATTAAAAGAGTTCTAAACAAGAAAACTCTTATTGCTGCTATGGAGGCTGCTGGTATGTACAACATTGGTATAGATATTGAGACAGATTGCTTGATTCTAAGAATATTAATCTAAGTATATATATAATATGATTTTCTAAATTCGGTATACAAAAACATCGATCCATGATGCCGAGGTTCAACTTAAAATGTGGTTTTTATTTGTTTTATAAATCAAACTTTTAGTGTATCATTTACCATTATAATGACACATTAACATTTTTATAACATAGCAGTGGTGAAGATATAAATATTTTGGTGGTATGGTATTAAAAAGTTTATTGCTATTATTGTTACTATTATATTAAAATCAAAATTGATATATACTGCCCTTTGGCCAAATATTTTATTTTTTTAATATACTCATTTCTATACATCGTGTATCACATGTTATGTGCTCTGATTGTTCTTGAAAAAGGTCTGTTTTTATTTATTAAGTATCTTTTGTAGATGTCAAAAACAAATGGGAAAACAGCTCATGGGGAAGAAAGTTCATTGTTCAAAAGAAGAGAGCATCACTCAATGATTTCGACAGGTTTAAGATTATGTTGGCAAAAATCAAGGTTAGCATTAGTTCATTCTTTGTTAACTTTTTTTACTATTGATAACTTTGTCACACTGCATATTTGTTTTGTGATCTTGCAGAAGGCGGGAGTCGTTAGGCAAGAGCTAGCCAAGCTAGAGAAGGAGACTGCTTAATTTGTATGAATGTCGAGATTTTGTTCCATTTTATTTAAATTATCGTTGAGTAAACCAGTGTTTGTTGGTTTTAACTATGGTTGATGTTTTTTGCTTAAAAACTATGTTTTGTATGTGAATTGGTTTGATCAATGCATATTTTGGTTGGAATTTATGCATCTTTTTATATGTTTTTTATTTTTTAATAAATATTTGTTATGAAAAAAATACTTGTGCTAATGATAAAGTTGATATAATTCTCTGTTTATTTTCTATGTACCAAACAAGAGAAATGATTCTCAGCTATATTTCTCTACTGAAATCTCTGTACTACCAAACAGAACAGTCAATTCTCATTCTCCAGACCAATTCCCTTTCTCTGCAATTCCATTTCTCTATTCCATTTCTCTACAATTCCATTCTCTGTACCAAACACCCCCTTAAGTCAAAACAGCTAATAGTCATCATCATTTTTTTAGTTCTAGATTAGTTTTGTTAGATGTTATGTATTTTCTGTTTTATCAGTTGTTTGTAATTGATCTGTCAAACGCCGCTTTCTTTTGATTTCAATGAAAAGAATGTTTGCCTAATATGAATTCTTATCTTATGCCGAGCTTTCGAATTTTAGCAAGTGATTTGAAACCAATTAGACAAAACAAATATTTAAATCTAGTTTTGTCAAATGCTTTAGTCAAAAGGTCTGCCTTTTGAAAATCTGTGTGAATCTTTTCTATATCAATTAGTTTCTTTTCGTAACAATCACGGATAAAATGATAACGAATTTCAGTGTGTTTCGTGTTTTAGTGGTGAACGGGGTTCTTCGTTATACATAGAGAAACATGGTTATCAATAAAAGTTGTAGTAAGAAACTTCAAATCGTAATCCCACAAGTGTTTCTAGATCCATAAAACTCATGAACAACAACTCGAGGATGCCACATATTCGGATTCTGCGGTTGAAGTAGAGACTGTTTTCTGCTTCTTACATTGCCAAGAAACAAGCCGGTTTCCTAAGAATTGAAAACCCGCTGTTGTTGACTAGAAGTTAACCCGACATCCTCCGTAGTCAGAATTTGAGAAAGTAGTAATATCAAAACTATCATCCTTGGGATACCATAACCCGATGTCATGATTGCCCCTAAGATAGTGGCAAATACGCTTCACATCCGCCATATGAGTCACATGGGGACTCGACTGATACCTGGCACACATGCAAACATCAAACTTAATATTAGGACACGATGTAGTAAAATACATTAAAGAACCTATCATCGCTCGATAAAGGGTTGGATCAACTGTATCCTCCAATTCTCCCGGTGACAAATTGTAACCCACGGGAAGAGGAGTTGAAGGGATTTTTCGGGCAATTATCTAAAACGGCTCAAGACATCTTTCACATACTTAGTTTGATGAATTAAGATACCTCATCAGATTGTAGAAACTGCATCCCTAAAAAGAAACTCATCTCTCCCATTGAATTAATATCGACCTTGGTTTTCTTCATCTTTTCGAAGTCCTTACATAGTTTGTCGTTTGTTGAGCCAAAAATAATATCATCGACATAAATCTGGACTAGGAGTAGATCATCTTCGACAATCTTGTAAAAGCGAGGACAATCAATAGTGCCTTTTTTGAAAACGTTATCAATCAAATGGTCAACAAGTGTGCTATAGCAAGCTCTCGGGGCTTGATGAAGACCATATAGAGCCTTGTTTAGGAGAGAAACATTCTCTTGCTATTCAGGGTCCTTAAAACCAGGATGCTACTTCACATACACCTCTTTATAAATCTCTTCATTAAGACATGCACTCTTAAAGTCCATTTGATAGACCTTGAAATTCTTAAAGCGTAGGCTAGGAAAATACGCATAGCGTCCAGTCTTGCATCTGGAGTGTGTACTTCAGTGTAATATATGTCTTCTTTCTGATTGAAACCTTGCACAACCAACCCTCCTTGTTTCATACAATTACCTGTAGCATCCCGAATTTTCTAAGAATATTATTTAATATATTATTTATTTATGATAGAAAAGTTTACTTGAGTTAGTAGAAAAATAATAAAATAATAAAGATGGAAGGTTAAGTAGGCTAATTAGATGGTATTAAATATGGACCAAAACAGAAAGATCGGTCTAAGGTCCATGGGCTTAAGGGATTAAAAATACCCCTTAAACCCTAATCCTTTTCATTTCCATCCATATCTACACCATACCCTACACCTTTGAAAGCACAGACTTAAGCCAAACGCTCTCTACTCTACTATATTCAACGATCTGAGACCAATGAAGGTAAGAAATAATTTCTCAGCTGACCCACTTATTAGAACCCAACATCGCAGCCCCTTGATGTCGTATGAGCCGCTTGGATTTAAATCTAGCTTATTTTGGGTGTTTAATCAACCAAAAACAAGCTTAAGGACCACCTTAGCTCAGATCTGGACACACCGAAGCTACTCAGACCATAAAGGATCAAACCCAGACCAACCATGGTGGTTAACAGCGACTGGCGGAGCCAAAATCGACAAAAAACATTAAAAACATGTAGTTAAGAGCTGAACGGGACTCATGCGCCGTATAAGTATATACGCCGCATAAGTCTGAGCAGCGCATATGTGTTTAGCCATATATGTATATGCCTCGTATATGTATGCAACGCGTAAGTATGAATGTAGCGTCTAAGTATGTATGTAATATGTAAGTATGTAACGCATAAGTACGTACGTATGCCGTATATGCATATACACCGTGTATATATATGCCGTATATGTATGACTTATACTATGGAACACTTACACGCCAAGGACAAATTATATGCCCGAACAACTTATACGTTGGGAAGACTTATACGTGAGGACAACTTATACGCCGGACGGCTTATACGCTTAAAAGTGATTTTCTAAATAAACGAAAGATAAACATCGTGTAGATACGTAATCGATAGATATGGACTTATACTATATATAAGCTTCAAATATGAGAATAATTAATAATGAAAGGTAATGTTTGAAATGAATATTTGAATTGATTAAATAATTGAACTTCGGTTTTCTGATGAGGTTTTAGTAAAGACTTAGTAAATAATTGATTAAAGGTAACTTTTCTGATGAGCTTAACCCCAGCCAAGGGATTTGCCCCTTGGACCCCGCTAACGGCTGAAGCCCATAGAACCCCGATGCCAGGGGCGCTGGCCCCGGACCCCCGTAGCTAGGGGTTACAATAACTTAGAAGTATGGTGTAGCTAGTTAATTGATACTATGATTAATACACAGTTAGCCGTGCACATCTCAAGAAGGGCATAGCAGTAAATTCAGAGAGGAACCATTTACAGGTGAGTTTCTAGCCCCATTTCCTTATTATGTTTGCTGGGCTGTGTGCATACTCGATGTGAATAGTTAATAAACTTTCCTGAAGTGGTAAGTGTATATGTGTGATAGTTATCGAAGTTATGAATAAATGCTTGTCAGTAGGTGAAAGATCTTCGGATATTGCATGTATTGCCATTGAAGGTAAGTGTTATAATATATAACTGTGTATAAAGTATGTATGAATGATAAAGCAGGTATGTATGAAATCGTATGAATGATAGTATGGAGGTATGGTTGAGTGAATGTAGGGAATAGACCCTAATAGTATTTGCGAATGTAGGGAAAAGACCCTAATAATATCTGTGAATGTAGGGAACAAACCCTAATAATATATGTGATTGAAGGGAACAAAGCCTAATAATATATGCGAATGTAGGGAACAAACCCTAATAATATATGTGAATGAAGGGAACAAACCCTAATAATATATGCGAATGTAGAGAAAAGACCCTAATAATATCTGCGAATGTTATAGGGTGAAATACTCTTACAATATATATGAATGTATGTACGAAAGAAAGAATGAAAGTATGTAAGAAAGGTAACAAGCTAAGTATGTTATATGTATCTTCGGATACGTATATGTGTAAGTATGTGAATGTATTGTATGTTGCTTGATTAACTAGAACTCACTAAGTGGAGCTAACTTTTAGTATGCACGCAGGTAAATAGACCGAAGCAGCTAGGTTGAGGGAGACACATGGCATGAATTGAAGAGGCTGGCATCTGAAGATCTGTCATGATGTTTAAATAAGACATTTAAGTTATGTTTTAAAGACAAGTTGTGAATGTTTTGTAATGAATGTTTAAAGTTTTATATATATTCCGCGAAAGTTTAATTTAACTCTGATATTCTGAACTGTGTTTATGAGTAAATCCAACGCTAAAGTAGGGCACTGGGACCGGGGCTTTACATTACCCCATGATCATTCTTCTTACATTTAAATACCCATTTCATCGGGATAGCCTTTTTAACCTGAATCGGCTAATCGATAAGATCCCAAACACCTAGTCTTACGAACTGCTGCAACTCTTTTTGCATCCCTTCTACCAAAGACGAATCATTAAGTGCCATAGGAACACTTGTAGGTTCAATCTGAGATATAGAGTATGTGTATCGAGCTATGCTATCAATATTGCCGATACATCGGTGATATATCGGCGGCATATCGGTTCTCGGTCACCGGCAACATATCGGTCCAATAATTTCATAAATCAGAAGTTAGATTGTTGAGTTGTCGATTAGTGAAATTGAAATAGATACTGAGGTTATGTTAGATTATTAAATATGTAAGATTATTATAGTTAATTTATTAGTTATGCTAGATTTTAGATTGTTAAATTTACGACCTAATTCAACAAATAAAGTGGTAAACTAATGAGTATTGATGACTAATGTGTTAAATTTTGTTTCATTTAATTAGTCAGTTAGAGTATTTAGACAAAATTAATAAAGTTCATCATGTTTTGCACTTTACAAATTTAATGATGGACGGTACAACTCAAGTTCCATATTCACATGCACCTACAACCACTAATACAATGTTATATGATGCCAACACCGCCCCAAAATCTTTAAATAAAGATATGGCATGGGAATGAGGTGAGTGTAGAGAACCCTATAAAAACAATGCGTCTGGTGCAAACTTTGTGGTCACTCGATGAGTGGAGGAGCCACACGACTAAAGCAACATCTTACTCATACCGTAGGACAAGTCAAAGGTTGTTCGAAAGTGACTTTGGATATCCAAAAGAGAGTCATGGCATCAATTAAAAAAAAGAAAGAATACAACTAGAAAAGAACAGAAATATGGAGATTCTTAGACAAAACTCGGTTAATCTTGCTGATGAGAATGAGGAAGATAAAGATGATGTACAAGAAGTAAATCATCCTTCAAAGAAAAAGAAATATGTGGGTGCTAACAACATGCGAGGTTCTATTGATAGCATATTAAAGACTGATCTTGGAAAAACAAAACAAAGTACATTAGATAGAAATAATCCAATAAAAGAGAAGTTAAAGATTGCAGTTTTGGGATAAATTTGAACTTTGGGTTATTCGGTTTCTTTACCCTTAAATGTTGTATGTGACAAATCCTTCCCTGATATGATCAATGCCATTGGAGACTATGGAAGAGGTATTTATACGTGATCAAGGTTTCTTATTTGTTAATTGATTATTATTTAATTTTATTAGTTTATGACTTATGTAAGGCATGCCACCTCCATCTTATCATAATATCCGTGTCACATTGTTAGAGAGACGCCTAAAAGAATCCAAAAAGTTTGTGGATTCTTTTCGGCCACACTGGAAACAATATGGGTGTAGCATTATGTCCAATTTTTGGATGGATAAAAAAAGAAGATGGTTGGTAAACTTTTTAGTCAGTTTTCCTCTTGGAAAGGTATATTTGAAATCAATTGATACATCATAGTATGTGAAGAATGCTCAATTAATCGTGAAGAATGCACAATTAATCGTGGAGATGGTAATGAGGTGATAGAAGATGTCCGGGAGGCGAATATTGTGCAGGTAGTTTTATATTTCTAGCATTCTAAAGATTCCATAAACTATTATTTTCTATGTTTACTTTGTGTCCTTTTTCATTAATTAAATTCTTGTTATTTCTTATAGTTCATTACTGATAACGGGTCAAACTTTAAAGTTGCTAGAATTATTTTAGAACACCAACACCCTAAGATGTTTTGGACTCCTTCTGCAACACATTGTGTCAACCTCATGATTCAAGATATTGGTGAGAAGATACCAACAATAAAGAGTAATATTGTCGATGAAAGAGCAATTGTGGTTTACATTTACAACCATGGAAGGATTCTCAATCTAATGAGGAACTTGATGAAAAACAAGGAGCTGCATAGGGCTTGTGTAACTAGGTTTGCAACCCACATTTTTACTATTCAGAGTATCCATGAAAATTGACATCATATTCAAGAATTGTTTGTTTCTCAAGAATGGAGGAAAAGTGACTCTTCAAAGAAGCCTAGCAGAAAGAAAGTCGAGCGAATAGTTGCAAAAACTGAATTTTGGGACTATATACACCTAGCTTGTCAAGTGCTAGCTTCTTTGGGGGATGTGGTAAGACTGGTTGATACGGAAGAGAAGCCAAGTATGGGTTATATCTATGATGAAATAAATAGAGCGAAGGAGAAAATCAAGAAAAATGTGAATGATGAAAGACTTGTCACTAATATCTTGAAGTATGATTCAAGATACAGAAGATAAGAAAATATGAATGAACGGAAGAGAAGCTAACAGTATGATAAAAAAGCAAAATTTACCAAGTGTTGGTAAATTTGGGGTTTTTGATGTATAAAACCTATAATAGTGTTCGGTTTTTATAGTTATGGTTGAAGACGATACTCCTACCCAAGAAGAGCATGTTCTTCAGCAAGCGGAGGAAGAAGCTCAAGTAGTTAAGTGGCTGTATGACAAGAAGCACAACATATGTGCCTTTTTAAATATAGATTTTTTCGGTAGAGCAATGTTTGGAAGTATGATCGCATTTCTCAAACGATCTAGGATCTTTTATAACTTAGACAAGAAGCATATTAAGGCGGAGATTCAAGGAAAGAAGATTGTTATTGACGTCGAGGTGATCCGAAAGGTCATACAATTTCGTGATACGGTGAATGACCGTTGTGAGTTTGATAAGAGCATTATCAAAGGGTTATTCAAACGTTTAAAGTATAAAGGCGAGCTTGAGAAATCCCGGTACGACATGGCGTACCTATGCGAGCATCATAAGTATCTCATACATGTACTTATACATTTTCTCAATGGCGTAAAGTAGGTTTCGATGAATGTCGTATAAGCTGCAATCTGCATTTGTTGCTTTATTTCCAAACAAAACTTTCAACTTCTCAGAGCTTGTAGCTACCATCTGAAGGAGAATTGTACTACCTGACATGTGAAGAACAAATTCTTAATGTATCCAAGGTTGTTGCAGCTGATTATTGACGACTTAGAACCAAATATGGAGAAAGACACAGAGCTGACTGATGATATTATGGTTCTGGAGCATCTGAGTGAAGAAACGATGAGACGGTTGTGGAATTATCGTGGTCAAACTCTTGAGAACAATCCGAGGTTAAAAAGATTAATTGGTCATATTGCTCGAGATGATTCTGTAGCTCTACCAAATGATCGTTGGATCCATGACGATTCGGACCCAGAACGTGAAGGTGGGAACGATGGTGGTGATGGAAATGATGGTGATGGTGGACATAATGGTCTTGGTCCAACCGATCAAGGTGCTGCGTCTGCAGCACATAAGCGTAAAGAAAAAGGGAAGGCTATTGATACTAGAAAGCCTGTTAAGTTTAGAACTCGGAGAGATTCTGGGGCTGAAATTGTGGATTCTCAACCACAATAAACAATTAATGTGACGACTCCTCAAGCACCAGTGGTTACTACTCCTTTGAGTACCCCGATTGTTACATTATCTACTACAGTTCCACTAATATGAGATTCACGTTGATTCCCCTTCCTATATTATCTTCGATACCATTTCCTCAGCAAACAATAGCAACAATAGGTCCATCCTTTTTTGTTAGACCAATGATGCAATGACCTGATTACCCGTTTATGGTCTAGACCTGAAGGTCCAATGCAGTTGGTTACTCCTACTTTCAATAATATGCCAGTTCAACATCAGATGTTTCAGTTGTTGAATTTGATTCATATGCAAGGAACAAAACTGGCAGCAGATAGACAGTTTAAAGAGTAAACAAGACTTGATCAACGCCAGATCTTTAGAGAAGGTTGTAGTTTTTACAACAAAACAATCGTGATTTAAAAACCCTGGTTACTGCTCAGAGAGAGAAAATCAAGAAACATGATGAAGTTATCCTTCAACTCACATGTAAAGATGATATTGTCACACCCCAACCTAAGACAGAAACGTCGGGGCGCAAACGGATTGCTCACAGCTCACAAGGTAATGTCATACAATATAAATATAACAATATCTAATTTTATTTATTTAAATTCAACCAAGTATACATCGTCTCAACTTGTTACAAATAATCCAAACATAAATAAATCAAACTAGTTGTCTTTTTATATAACCTAAAGCCAATCTATGTGATCTTCAAACTTCACTTCAAACCAACGAATAACATGCAATATGCATAAAAATAGATATATTTTGTCAACACGAGGTTGAGTGAGAAAAATTACCAGTTTTCGATACTGAATATAATGAGATAAAAATTGCAAATAAATATCATGAGTATTAACAATTAAATGAAAACAAATAATTAGTATTAGTTGATCACGCCTCACGAACGGGCTATAGCTACTATGATAACATGCTAGAATCAATGATGGACCTCTCTGAATTGATAGAATCAAACAAATAAACATTTAATTGATCGACAACACAATAATCATGATTTTCTAGTATGGATAATATGTAGTATAAAAAATAAGATTAGATACGCACAGAGTCACCAAAAGTATTTTAAAACAGTAAAATAGAGGGGGTGATTACTCACCTTTACGATTAAGTGAGTAAACCGATTTGGAATTAACCAGAATAAAATAGAGAAAAAACCTAGAACACAGCTGCTGGAATAAATCCAAACGGATAAATAGAACTCCGGTTATGAAATTTTTAATAAATACGCGGGCTGGTACTAACCAGAATCTGAACTGCGATTCGGGAGCTGGGTTTTTGTCAGTACACTCGAAATCTTAAAATAAACATAAAAGTCTTTCTGTCCGAAAGCAAGTTCCGTACAGAAGTGTTAGAAATCGATTAGTCATTCTTGTTGACTATTTTGCCCGTAAATATTTGGAGTCCAATTGACACGGTAAATTCCCTCAATCTAATAAATTGATTGAGGGTTTTTGTAAAGGAGATAAAAATCTAAAATATTAAAGAAGAATATTTACCCAGATGAGGACTGGGAATAGGAGAAATTCGTGGTCAACGAGGTCCTTGAAACACCAAAGTCAACTAGTCTTGAATGAAATCAATTTAATCTTGAAGAATTTGATGATGGGAATGGAAATTTCATGGGATACGGAGAGAATGGTTTAAAGCCAGTAGTTTTTAGAGTTTAGATAAGTGTTTTGATGAAATATTGAGAGTTATAATGCATTTATGAAGTAATCCACTCGATTAGGAAACGAAATAAGCTATTAATGAGAAAATCGGGTATAATAACTAACAAAATTCAGCTTGGCAACAAGAAAACGAATTAGGATCTTTTAAAACAATAATTGACATATCTTGGAGCTTAATTTTCGTTAATTTAGTCAAAAGTCGGAAAGATTTGGCAAAATTAGTCCTTGTACTTTTGTAAACGCAATTTTTAGCCGTTTTAAGTGATTTTAAAACTTTCTAACAATTGTTTGGTGAGTTTGAAAGTTAAGTAAGTAAAATTAAGTCTAACCAAGTTAGATATTAATAAATACAAATTTTAAATAATTCGAAAGATCTGAATTACATTCTGAGTTAGGTTAAACATAAACGAATTCAAATACCAAATATACAAGATGTTACAGATATGCTGAAAAAATTGAAGGGTAGTGATGAAAACAAAGACCCTGAAGCAGGTGCTAGTGGTGATCAGCAACCAGGTGCTGGTGCATCTGGATCTGTAGTTGGTGCTGAAACTGCTAATTCAGGAAAGCAGTTGGTGGTGTATAGTGATCCCACTAATGTGCAACCGATTAAATCTATAAAGGAGAACATGATTCTGTTTATAGATTATGATAAAGGTGTTGTGATGAGTATGGTGAATGCAGATGAAATAGAAGAAGATGAATTTTTTGATCACTCATTAACAAAAAGAACAAATTGTCTTGCTTCTAAGTTTAAAGGAGGAAGACATGGATAGATTGGAAAAAGAGGATGACGTGGAGGTCATAAATGATGAGGATGTGAGATTTGATACGAGAACATCGAATGATGATGTGTTTGCGTGTATGTTTACGCACAAAGTTGAGAATGAACAAGCTTACCGGTGTGTTAAGGTATGTGGAACAAGAGGATGATAAGCAGCTGAGCGCTCGTGCTACAACTTATCAAATGAAGAAGTTCGTTGCCTCAATGACAGTGAAACTTGGCATAATGTCATGGGTATACGACTCGGATTTAAAGGTTTGTATTATCAAAAGGGAACACAGCATAAAATACTTTCAACGTATCGTCGATTTTTTTACATTGCCAAGGTGGGATGTGCGTACGTTGGCTAATAGACCATTCATGAATTGTGGTGGAGACCAGATAGCGGGTTGGTTCTGTAAGCAATTATTACACGAGGTAAGGTATGGGTTTAAATATTTCAAGCCAAAAGTTCTGACACGCATGCATTGACGAGATCGATCCGAGTACAGGCTGGAGGAAGCTGGTGCTAAAGATAAAGCCACCTCGTACATTGAAGAAGGTTTATGTGAATACTTTTCCACAAAATCTTTACAACAAATTCAATAGGTGGTATTATGATAATCGAACAGGTGAAGCCATGATCGTGTTGGGTTCAGGGCTAAAGACTGAGTTCGTTAGAGTTATTGACCCTATGTGGTTAGTTAATTTATCTTAGTCTGATAACGATTTGTTATTCAATAATCAAATCAGATGGGCTGAGATTAAAGATTATGATCTTGCTATGCAGTTCCAATGCTTTGTGTTTGCCATGCATTCAGGAATTATTGTTGTACGGATTGGAAGACCAAGAGATTCAATGTGTCACATTCATTAGAGTAGATAATAATGAATGTGTCAGCGTATGTTTATTCGGGTTCATTCGTTACGTCTGTTAACGAATGAGGACTACGAATATGCTTATTTGTTAGTCTAAAGTATTAGTGATAACGTATGAAGCTCTTTCGTTATGACTTGTATAACGAATGATTTCAACGTCTATATATAGATGTAATGTTTTGAGTAAATAAAACAGAGTTCTTGTTATTATCACTTACATCTCATTACTCTGCCAAAAAGTTCTCTCAAACACACACGCTGTTAACGTAAATTAATCATTACTAATCGTTATCATATCTAACAGCTAGATCCGTAAATGTATTGAGATCGTAATCAACCGTATACCGGTTACATGGATAAACCAAAAGGGGACTAAACGTCCATGTATTTTATAAAGAAATGATTATCAAGGTAAAGGTTATACAAATAGACTAAAGGTTTAAAGCTCGATCGTTAATCTAGTATTTATAGAAGGTTATTCTTGTACTATAGGTCTGAGGTAACAAGCAAGTATAACTCAGTGAGACACACTAATCAAGAAAAAAGGTAAATACTTCCAAACTCTTTACAACTTTATAAAGCGAGTTATTAAACGTTTACATGGGATTATGTATCCTTAAAAGTTTATAAACAAACATAATTGTTGGCCCTCGGGCTATCGTATATGTTTGTCTAGATCCTTTCATATGTGGGTAGACGGTGGGCACACCACACTGCGCTTGGTTATGCCACCGCCACGTTGGGCCGGACCTAAGTAATATCCGAGAAGGGATAATCTTGTGTATATTGGTAGTTTCTAATACTCAAAACTACTATTGAGCCGGGGGTCTCTCCGGAAGCAGCCTCTCTATCCCTATGGGATAGAGGTAAGGCTGTCTACATCTTACCCTCCTCAGACCCTACCATAGCATTGCTATTGGTGGGATATACTGAGTACGATGATGATGATGATGATGACTACGGTGTTGGTGAGTGGTTTTGCGTTGAGGTGAAGTTTGTAATAGTTATTCCGAACTTAGTTATTTCCTAAGCCACGATGGGCCGAGCCATAAGATACCCGAGAGGATAATTAAGAATATACAATATTTTGTGTCAACGTGTTCACCAGCATGTGTTGCTAACGAATTTTATAAATTGTTTTACGAGTGATCAAGAATAGGTGGTTAGAGATGATGGATAGCCATTAGACGATCTAAATGGGGTTGCGGCGCAGCTTGTTTCCCGTTTGCCTGCCACTTTATGATGTTTGTAGATGCTCAATACAACTATAAGATATTAAAATCAACCACACATTGAAAAAGGTTTTTTTTATTAAAATAATGTAAATTATGGTTTTACAATTTCAAACACTTTTGTACTATTCATTGGGTGTTTAATTCCTTGCTTTTAAACTATAAAAATATTTTAATCAAGACTTCTGCTTTGCAACTTTAAACTCTGATTTATTTACAAAACAGGTACCAACTATTGGTCACACTCCTAGGCCCTAAGTTGGGGTGTGACAATAATGGTGATCTAAACAAGTCTAAGTACAACAAAGCACATCTTTGCGAGCAGTACAAGTACCTGTTACCTATGCATATTCATTGTTTGGGAGGCCGTCGTGGAGGTTTTGATCAATGCAGAATCATATTGCAATCTACATTTGTGGCGTTGGTGCTGAACAAACAATATAACTTCTCTGAGATGGTATTCTATCATCTTATAGAACACAACACCACGAAGACGCATAAGTTTATAATGCATCCCCGGTTTCTTCAAATGATCATCAGTCATCTACAACCGGATGTGGTTAAAGACCAGAAAATAATGCTGATATTATTATCTTGAACACATGAATGAAGAAACTGTGAGGAGAGTTCAAGTGCATCGGGGTCAGACTGAACGTATAAGGTGAAAGTATAAATGCTTGGTTGGCCATCTGGCTAGTGAGTTATATCAACAACCACCTAATGATCGTTGGTCTCACGACGATTCAGATTGTGAACGTGAACGTGGTGACGGAAATGCGGGTGGTAGTGCTGATGGTGATGCGTCATGGAAACGAAAAGCAAAGGGTAAGACCATAGCCGGTGATAAGCCGAAGCCTAAACGAACCAGGAGGGGTTCAAGTGTAATTATTCAGGAGTCGCAACGAGAAGTTCCAAGGATTGTAGTGTCTACTCCAGTAGCCTCTACTCCTCAAGCTTTGGTTGTTACTACATCTCCTAGTACTCTAGTTGTAACTTCAATGACAACGCCGTCTACAGATCCTTGTTCATGTCTATTCCACGATATGCGCTTCAATCGGTTCAATCTCAGATACCTACATATTCTCCACAACGAAATCTTGCAACAACAAGTCCAACTGTGTCGGTTAAACCTGTGCGATAGCCAGATTACTCGCTTATGTATTTTAACATACCTCAAGGGCCGATAAGGCTGATCCATCCTAAATTTTATAACTTTTAGGTGTAAGACCAAAATTTTCAGCGGATGAATTTGGTGCAGTTACAAGAAAATCATGTATATGCTGATCGTCAATTAAAAGAGAGTATACGTGTTAATCGGAGGCAGATGATGTGGGGTCCGCAATTCTTACAAAGAGATAATCGTGAACTGAGAACACTATTGGCTAACATGTAAAAAACATATGTTGAAGAAGCTGAAGGATCGGGTCACGACGATGACCCTGAAATAGGTTGGTTTTATCAACAATCAGTTGCTTCATCATCTAGTCATGTACCTACTGGGGGTCGAGCGGAAAAGAGTTGGTTATTTATCATAACTCGACCGAGGTTCAACCCGTGAACACTTTAAAAGTCAAGATGGTGATATTTGTTGATTATAGAGGGGTTGTTATGAACATGGTTAATGCTATTGATATTGAAGAAGGCGAGTTTTTTTTTATCACAACTTGACTAAAGAACATATCACCATTCTTATAAATTAAAACAAAGAAGATGTTGAAGAATTGGAGAAGTAGGTTGATGTGGAGGTTAAGGATTCTAAGGAGTTTAGTTTTTATTCAAATACCCGGACATGTATACACCGTTTAATTCTGATGAAGGGATTCCGTTTTTCACTACTAAACATTATGAAGCAGCCGAGGAGTGTTTGCGAAAGAAGAAAGAAAAAGGAACACAATAAAGGTAACGGGAAGGAGAAAGAATCCGAGACAGAACGAACTCCTGATGGTATGTTCTAATATAATGCTAAAAAGAAGAACAAATGGATTGAGACATTGTCGTATGCACAAAAAGAAGGCTACTTGCAAGCAAAAGCCCGAATATCTGCTTACCAAATGAAGAAGTTTGTTGTCGTGAAATCCGTCAAAGGAGATATTGTTTCGTGGATGTATGAACCAAAGCTGAAGGTTTGTATCATGAAGTGGTAGAACAGCATATAGTTTTTCAAACACATTACTGAAGTTCTTTTCATGCCACGATGGGTTGTTCATGTGTTGGATTTTAGACCATTCATGAACCATGGTGGTAATCAATTAGCGGATTGGTTCTATCGCCATCTCATTCAAGAGGTAAATGGTTTAGGTTTTTCAAGCCACATATACCTACAAGAAAGTATGTTAATGATATTGATCTACATAATCGATGGAGAAAACTGGTGTTGAACATGAAGCCACCTCGAACTTTGAAGAAAGTCTCTTTAAAGACTTTACCTCAAAGTCACAAGAGATTTAATAGGTGGTACTGTGACGACAAGACAGGTGAAGCGGTAATTTTTTTGGGTTTTGGTAAAAAGATTTAATTTATTCAGGTATTGGATCTGATGTGGCTGGTCAACCTATTTGAGTCTGATAACGACGTGTTATTTCATAATCAGATTAGATGGGCGCACAACAATGATAGTGATCTAGCTATGAAGTTGGAACGTGTTGTTCGGGTTTGTCATGCTTTTGGAATTCATAGTTATGCTTATTGGAAGACCAGAAGATTCAAGATTTGAAGACCACAAATCTTGAGATGAGGAGGATTTTGTTGATGCATTACTTATCGTCTCGGTCATTGTTAATGTAATTGGAAAGAGTTTAAAGTATACGGGTTGGTTTTGTAATTTAGAGATCCGCATTCGCAATGGAATGTATAGCAAATATGACTTGTTTTGGACCTCATTCGTTAGGCTTGTAAACGAATGAGATGTAAAGTACTAAGGACCATTCGCTATGGTTGTATAGCAAATGGTGTAGCGTATGGGATGCTCATTCGCTATGTGATGTATAGAAAATGAGTCATCACCTATATATATCCTTGTAACTTATGTTCTAATTATCAGTTTTTATTCTTATTTGTTTTGCCTAGTTGTGCTGTCCAAATTTCCTCTCGTTACACACACTAGCACAATACATCTAATCACCATTTAATCAATCCTATCGAAAAATAGATCATGTGTATCGAATCTTCCTTGGATTCTCAATTCTCACGGTCGATCAACCGACCGCCAAAGCGACTGTCAAGGAGGTAGTTATTGTTATTAAATCACTAACTACATAATATGTATGTACAAATATATGTGGGACACAATAAACATGTTATTACTAAACAACTAACTACATATTGCAACGTGGCTTCACACATATGTGGGACAAGTGTGCTACATCAACGGTTCCCATGTCTAAGCCTCCCCCTTCGTGAAGACATGCTACGCGAGGGACATTTATTTTATTTTTCTAGTTCCTTTCATTTAAATCTATTATAATACCTTCACTAAATTTCAAATTTAGTTATGAATGAAAATCATGGTTATTTATATACGGATTCAATTCCTCATCTATTTCTATTTTGACGGTTATTTCACTATTTAACGTTACACAATTTATTATCACAATTCAAGTGGTCTATGACCGATTGTTTACTAGGACTATGTGCATGGTGATGTGCATGGTAATCTAATAGTACAGTATTTTTATCAAGAATTACCTATGATCGATTCGTACAAACGTTTTGTTTTAGAAATTGGGACTATGAACATGTGTTGTACATAGTTATCTAATAGGAGTCACATGTACAATTTTTTTTTTGATATTTTAATACATGGCTACCGAAACCCTCCAAACTCACTACATTCTCACGGTACTCTTTTCCAATCCGATTTTATAATCTTAATTTTAAGCCTCATCTATTATTATATTCTTTTAATCATGTGATGTGTTTATTGTATGAACCTATTTATGTGGATAGTTATTCATGAATTCTTTTAGAACCCGCACAACGGGATGAACCATGTGCGTCATGTGATGATCTAAATAATTATGATTGCACGCATAATTATCGAAGTCCTCACATAGAACTCTTGGTGAATACGGTTGAATGTCATAACTCAAAACCTAGGGTGATTTTAGGTAACGATACAAATATCGATGTGATAAGGGCATGGTAGATATGCCGCTGGTACATCCTATATATAAGTTTCCTTATCATATTTTTCGTTTGTAGCGTTATTTGGGTCACTAGAAAGTCTGTGTTATTTTATTGAAAAAAAGAGCATGGTTTTCTCTTGACACTTACTTTCTTTCATTTTGTTATAATTTTCTTTAATTCTGGGACGAAATTTCAAAATTGTAAAAAGTTGTAAGTACTATAACATTCGTCAATTTTGAATCCGAAAAACCGAACCGTTTATTTTATCTTTCGTTTCATGTGTTTTCGAACGTTCGTTATTAAATAAGATCGACAAATTAATATTTTTTGTGTTTATTTATTTTTCACTTTTTTACGCGTCACTCGGTTTTAGTTCGCTTATTTTATAAAATATTATAACTATCATTCAAGTACAAAATCCACCCCTAACCATGTTTGAACTAAACTCGACTAATCAGTCTAAGTCTAAGGACCAAATTGCAATTATTATCCAACTTTTCTTTCCCTCCTTCTTCCCACTGTCACCATCAATCTATCCCACATTCTTGTTCCATAATTTTCAGCTTAATCAAGGAAATTGATCACATCAAATCATTTGTTGACCAAAAACAAATCATACTGACACTCTAATCTTGGTAAATGATAGCCATTTGACAGCTAAATGACTCAATTGCAAACCTTATAAAACCACGGCTTTAATCGTCCTAAAACACTATAGATACATGATTATAATTAAATTAAATGCTACCACACCTTCCTTACACCATCACGACTATAAGCCCTGACCTAATTGCAACATACCAAACCATCAAGACCTGTTTCAAGATCAAGTTCAAGCCGCAAGCCCTAGATCCCGTTTTCCCTTAATCCGACATCCAAAACGGTAATTGATTTATGTTTTGAGTTCGTTTTTTACTGGTAATCATAACCCCAAAACCAAGTTTTAATCAGTGTCGATTAACCTTGATCAATTGGAAACAAACCCGATTTTAGGGTTTATGCAATAATAAGGGTTGCTGCAGTATTTACTTATTAATTTATGTTTCCAGCTAATAAATAAGTTCAGGCGCTAGTCTGATGGCCAGCGCATGTTTCGTAGGAGCTGTGAACCGGCCTGGGGCACAGGTTCGAGTCCCCCAGGCCCGGTTTTGTCATTTTTATTTATTTACCTTTATTTTTTTACTTTTAATGCTTTAAACCCCTCCTATAGTACAATATATATATATATATATATATATATATATATATATATATATATATATATAGGGAAAGGATCAAAAGAGAACTCGTTGTTAGGGAGAGAACAAGAGAACTCTTAAGTATAGGTTTATTTTTGTAAAACTACCCCAAATACATATTTACACTTCTGATGGCTTCTTTCCCCTGTACGACCTTCCCCTCTACAACTTCCCTGTACGTGTTCGATGGACTCTCTCCAAACACCTGCAGATCTTGAATCATTACAACTTGATGATTAAGAAGCCTGAATCATCAAGTATATCACCAATCTTGTCTCTTCATCATTGATTTCAACCAATGTTCGATGGACTCTCTCCAAACACCTGCAGATCTTGAATCATTACAACTTGATGATTAAGAACCCTAAATCATCAAATATATCACCAATCGTGTCTCTTCATCATTGATTTCAACCAATGAACATGACATCTGAAGGTACTTTTGAATTCTAACTTTTATCTTCCTTAATCATGTGTGTTACTGATTTTATTGCTCTATCTACACATTCTACAATCAATAGATACTCTGCAATTGCAAAATTTGGCCATTATATTGCATAAACGGCATGAATTAGGTGATTCTAGGTCAAAAAAACAGCCAAAATTAGGCGATTCTATAATTTGTTTGCTTCATTTATTGATTTGATGGTTTAATTGATTAGTCATGAACAATTTTAGGAGATACATGAGTATTACAAATAAGTAATAATATGTAATACAGAGTATTGCATATATGTAATACTGTTATTATTACATCTATGTAATAATAAAATAAATATTACGATATGCAGTATCACGTTGCTGTATATGTGCAATACCCGATATAACATATGTTCAATACCGAGTATTTAGTATTGCATATGTGTAATATTGTGTAATACCAATTACTGCATGTATGTAATACTGTTATTATTACATATTATGTAATATACCAAAAATGAGTTATGGATAATCCTAATCTTTAGATATTTGTATCCTCTATGTGTTGATAGCATTGCTTGCTATCATTATATTGATCGAGCTTTGCAGTTGA